>NC_089801.1:80916280-81153780 GCF_029633855.1 Hoplias malabaricus
GGTTTGGGGACCAGGACAATGGGGCTGGACCATGGACTGTTAGATGGCTTGATGATACCGGCGGCCAACATATGCTCAACCTCCTCCTCTATGGCTGCCTGACGGGCCTCGGGGACACGGTAGGGCCGCTGTCAAACTGTCACTCCCACAGGGGTTCAGATGTCGTGTTGAACAACCTGGGTCCACCCTGGGGTGGCAGAGAATACATCCTGGAACTGCTCCACCAACTCTACTCGTTCCTGGCATTGGGCGGGGCTGAGGTCATCGCCCCACGGAATCTCCGCCCGAGCTGGAATCTCAGTGGAGGCGAACCCGAGACCTGAGGGCTCGGCTCCACCCACTTTTTAAGCAGGTTCACATGATAAACCTGCTGGGTTTTTCTCCAACTAGGCTGGTCAAGGCAATACTTCACAGGGCCGACTCTTTCGTGGACGGTGTAGGGTCCCTGACAAGTAGCCAGGAACTTACAGGTGGTCGTGGGGACCAAAACCAGGACACAGTTATAGATGCGCTGTTGGGCCCGTTGGGCCTCCTCCATATGTTCCTGTAAGATCGGGGCTACTGCCTCCACCCGCTGTTGCATCTCCTGCACATATTCAATGATGGAACAGTACAGAGTTCGCTACTGCTGCTGCCACGCTTCCCTCACCACATCGAGAATCCCCTGGGCCTACGAGAGTACAGTAACTCAAAGGGGGAAAAGCCTATCAAAGCCTGGGGGACCTCCCGGACTGCGAAGAGGACGTAGGGCACCAGCAGGTCCCAGTCTTGTGCAACCATTTTCTTGAGCATCCGCTTCAGAGTTTGGTTGAAACATTCCACTAACCCGTTTGTCTGGGGGTGGTAGACCGAGGCGGGGAGGTGCTTTATCTGCAGGAGCTTACAGAGGTCTACCACCAGCCGGGAGACGAAGGGCGTGCCCTATGGAGTAATAATGTCTTTGGGGATCCCCACTCAGGAGCAAAGCAAGAACAACTCCTGGGCAATCTCTTTGGAGTTGGCCTTCCGGAGAAGTACAGCCTACGGATACCTAGTGATGTAGTCTACCATCACCAAGATGTACTCATGTCCCCGGCCAGACTTCTGCAATGGCCCGACAATTTCCATCCCGATCTGCTCAAAAGGAACTCCGATAATGGAGAGCAGGATAAGGGGTGCCGGTGGTGGTTTCTTGGGTGAAGTTAGTTGGCACCTCGCGCAACGCTGGCAGTAGTTTTTGACCTCTGCCTGGATGGAGGGCCAGTAGAAGCGGGGCAGGATACGTGCCAAGGTATTTTGCCAGGCTAGATGTCCCCCCAGTGTGTGGTGGTGAGCTAGGTGCATGACCGCATCAATGCGGGACCTGGGGAGGACGAGCGCCTCCTGAGGTCCCTCTGAAAGTTGGCGCACCCGGTAGAAGAGATTTTTATGGACAGCAAAATGTGGGTCAGGGAGAGGGCCTGGAATGTGGGCCTGGAATCCCGTCCAGAACCGCAGCATTCTCCCAGGCCTGCTTCAATTGCTTCTGCGCTATTCTCCTGGGGCCAGGCGAACAGAGTCGACCGGGGCCTGGACCCGCCCTTGTGATGGTGACGTCGTCGCTGAGATTTGGCCCTGGCCAAACCCAAGAAAATTCCGTCCCACGAGCAATGGCACAGGGAGATCTGGAACAAGGCCCACGGTGAAGGGCCATTGGTGTCCTTGCTTCCCCAACAGGACGCGGGCAGTGGGGAACTGCCGCACCTCCCCATGCATGCAGGTGATGGGTAGGGTTTGGAGGGAGGGCTAGAGCCAGGGAAACTCTGCCGGGCGAAGGAGGGTGACGGTACTCCCTGAGTCCATGAATACCCAGATGACATGGCCATCTACGTGCAGCAGGCAGTGGGACCCGTCGTTCTGAAAATTCCCATGCACACCACACCCAGCGAGCCAGGTCTTCACCGGCTGGGGAGGAGGTCCTAACTCGGGCTCTGTAGGCATTGGCTCCTCGTGCGGATTTGGAGGAGTGGGGAGGCACGAGGACGGAGGCCCTCGAGCCCCTTCTACTTCCCTCGGTGGGGCCCGTCGCGGGGGAAAACAATCGTGGCGGGTTGGGGAAGCCCGAGCTAAAACATTACTTTCAACTCAAATTATATTTTTTCTTTTTTTTTTGTGATCCCTTAGGTGACCACATATGCCCGCACTACAATTACACTCTTTGATCACATCACTTTCCTGTCGGTTCATCTTGGTAATACAGTTAGACATGATTACCTGGTTTATTTGCACAGAACTACTGATATAATATAGGATCCTTTAAGTGTGTGTGTTTGAGAGAGAGCGAGAGAGAGAGAGAGAGAGAGAGAGAGAGAGAGAGAGAGAGAGAGAGAAAGAAATATTCATGTTTTTGTGTTTTTAAAGGGTCTATTTTTATGGGGGTTTCATGAGGCAGACTGAATCTGGAAGGGATCTTTCTCCTCCTCCTCCTCCTCCTCCTCCTCCTCCACCTCGTCGTCGTCGTTCTCCTCGTCATCATTCCCCTCCTGCTCCTCCTCCTGCTCCTCCTCCTGCTCCTCCTCCTGCTCGTTGTCATCGTGCTGTTCAGTGTAGTTCTCTTCCTCCACCATCTCATTGTCTTCCACAAGGTAAGTCCAAATGGCACACAAGTAATGATTAATAAACAAAAATTGGTCAAACTTTTATTATTACTATTGATAAATTATATGAAATAAATTAAATCTCAAGTCAAACTTACTAGACTATGGAATTATGAAAGTAGGTCAGTTTTGGTTACAGTTACCTACAAGAGAATTAATAGTGTTCTGGAAATCAAAGCACTAAACTCACACTTAAATAGTTTAAGAGCTGACTTTTTTTAAGTAAATATTTATAATATTGTCTGTATTCATATCAGTTACTGCATCTCACATTAAGGATTGACTCCCTGCTTGGGTAAAGCACAGATCAGTAGGATCTAATGACTAGGGTTCTAATCCCTGCTCTGGTAAAGAAGATATCAGTAAGAATTGATGACTAGGTTTCAAATCTCTGCTTGGTTAAAGCACAGATCAGTAAAAACTGATGACTAGGGTCCATTTCCCTACTATCCACTGACAGCAAAACAGCCAGCTTAAAATTATTTCATGATAAACCTTTTTCCCTCCACAGGAGTCTGTTGAAACAGGTGCCTTATCAATACATTGTTATTATGACCAACATGCAAGAGAAATTTTTTATGTTGATGTATCACAGTTTTAATACTGTTAATATTTACCATGTTAAGATAATTTATGAACAAACCATTTATAGAAAAGTTGGGATGCTGAACCAAACTGAAATAAGAACAAAACACAATGAAATTCAAATTATGTAAACCCTATATTTAACTGAAAAAAGTATAACATTTCATATGTTTAAACTGAAGTTTACTATTTTGTTTATTATTTTGTGAATATTTTGATTTTGATCCCAGCAAAAAAAAAAAAAGTTGGGTCAAGTGCATGTTTATCACATCATCTCTTCTTTTAACAACAAGTAAATGTTTGGGACTGAGGGGACCAATTGCTGTAGTTTTGCAAGTGAAATGTTTTTCCAATCTTTCCTTGTTGTAGGATTTTAGCTTCTAAGCAGCTCGGGGTCTCAGTTCAATTTTTTTTAATAATGCATCAGTTGTTTTCAATGAGCGACAGGTCTGGACTAGTTTAGCTCCCGAACTAAGAAGATATGCTGTTGTAATCCAGGCACAATGTTGACTGTTCTTGTCTTAAATTTGCAAGGACTTCCCTGAGAAACATTTTGTCGGGATGGTATTATGTAGTTTCAATACCTGTGTATGTGGTTTAGCGTTAACAGTGCCTTCAAAGATGTACAAGTCACCTATGCCATGTACACTAATGCACACTCATATCATCATCATCATCATCATCTTCTTTTCCACTTTTCCACACTCCCATATCATCAGGGATATTTGTCTGAGATGGTACATCTCTATTTCTTATATATATATATATATATATATATATATATATATATATATATAATCTACACTGCACAGAATGCCATTCAATTCAACATGCAATCCACACATTTTTCTCTTGTTTTAAAAATATTTGTGTAATTACTGTGATGTAAATGTGTAAATATAGTTTGCTAACCATTATGATTTTAATATCTTAGAATTGGATAAACCGTGGAGGCCAATGACACTGAGGTAGGAGATTGTGCCTAAAATATTTAAAATACACTAATTGAAAAAGAAAAAACAAATCATACCAAGGAGGTGTTGGGATAATATGAAACATATGTGTGAATATAATGATGATTATATTATTATTGTAAGTGATTACAGTAATGATGATTATATTATTATTGTAAGTGATTACAGTAATAGAATGAAAGGATAAGTTAATTAGGGACAATTGTACAGTTGAAAGAATGCTCTAGTACCCTGCTGGGCCACCTCTAGCCTGGGTAAAAGATGAGATACATTTGGGCATGGAGGCACAGAACTTCCATATGGCATCCTGTAACATATTTACCCACAGATGTTGCAGTTGGGCCTGTAGATCCTGCACACTCAAAGGTTGCTGTAGTTGGTGTCCAAGAAGGTCACATAAATGCTTAATTGCTGATAAATCTGGTGACTAGGCAGGCCAAAGAAGAGTTGCTATCTGGCAGAGACATTCCTAGGAAACACTTGCTGTCTGTTATCCTGCTTTAAAATGGCAGTTGGAAACCCTGACAAGAGAGGCTGCTGTTAGTGTCAGTCGTATCACTACTAGGGGTGAATAACTGTAGTATGCGATGGCTCACGCAGGTCAGTTGGGGCTCCACAGCAAAGGCAGGATTGTAGGGCTCACCATGAGGCCTCCATACTCCCGAAACAGACTGTCACTGGATCCCAAACACAACCTGGATTAATCACTAAAGATGGTATGATTCAGGTCCATAGCAGTCTAATTTCTTATTCACGACACAACTGCCCCCAACACCTACTAACGGCTTGGTCAGAATGGCCTAGATATCGGGCAATTTGTCAATATCACCATCCTGCTTCTCTCAGTCCAATGATGTGCTTCCTCTCAAACTTGTCAAACGTCTTCAGGTGCATCATAAAGGTTATGTCTAGCAGTCAACAATCTCTCACTAAGAGGTACACTATGCAAAATTAAAAGTGAGTACATTAAAAAAGTGGGTGTTCATTAAATATATAAACTCACTGATCACTGGAAGATACTCTCCTGTTAGTCCATTTTGGTCATATAGAGTTAGAGTTATCTGTTTATTTGCATGCATAATTTGCAGGAGCTCAACACAAACCTATATTTTCATTTAGGACCTTGCCAAATAACCCCTAACCCAAGGAATTTCTGGACCACTGTGATGCCATGGTCTGAAAATGACCATTCATGAAAGGGGTAGATAGTGTGTAAAGAAGTATTACCCTCACCAAGAATGCTCCACATGTTTCCATGGCAGTGCTCTGTTCCAGTCATATGATTTCAGTGATCCATGTTAAAATATGGATTTTAGCTGGTTATATGAAAGTTTCTGATCAACTATAATAAAGTGAAAGTAACTGAAGTGTATATTGTTGCTGTCCACAGAAAAACGAGTTTCAGTGGAAGTAAATGTAAAAAGATTTCATTTGAAATAAGGGCGTAGAATTAGCATGGACGGAGGTGACGTGTCTCCACAAATATCGAGCGAATATTGAATTGTCCCCATCAATAATTTGATCCCTGTCTCATTAACCTAGAGGTGCAGAAAGGGTTAAACATATGACATTACAGTGAACTGTTTTATTGAAAGTTTGTGTGTAATCAGCACCTTGTTAACTACAAATTCTTCTACAATGGGATGTATTTTCCTATCATTTGGCTGCTTAACACTTAGGAACCTGTTCAGTATCTCAGTGTAACTGTTTAGCAACATGTAGTGTCACTGTCTCACAACTCCAGGGCACAGGGATTCTGTGTTCAAACCCTGCCTCAAGCCTATGAGGAGTATGGGTTTCCTCCAAGTGCTCCATTTTCCACCCACAATCAAAAAATATGTTGCTGGGTGGTCTGGCTATGTGTAAATGTCCACAGGTGTGTGTGTGTGTGTGTGTGTGTAAATGTGGGATTCCTGCCAAAATCTGGAACCAACACATGAATTAGTTACAGAAGATGCACAAATGATTTTTTTCCCACTGAAAAGTGTAATTGAAGCATTTAACACAAAGTACTTGGGAATACATTCCTGTACAAACATGGTTACTATCCAAACAGTGTATGGACTTTAAAATAAAGAGCTGAAGTGTAGGGTATGATTAGCTAAGCTGTTTATGACCAAAACTTTCTGTACTGTCACAATAACATTACATCCAAGAATAAATTTATTAGTAATGTCTCTAAGTCCTAAATATTTTAAATGAGAAAATAGTGTACAAAATAAACAATGTCTGGTAACATTAAGATTCTGTTTGTTCTCTGGCATTCTCAGTGATAAAGAGGAGATACTGAAAGACTTGGACAATGTATGGACAAAATTGGAGACCCTCAGGATTCTGCTGCTTGGCCCTACTGGAGCAGGGAAGTCATGTTTCATAAACTCTGTCCAGAGGGTGCTCTTGGGCCGTAATGCCATTGGTGCTCTGGAACATACAACGCAAGGTGGAGCCAGCTTTACTCGTTCAGTAAGTCATCATAGCTATATTTTATGAACATAAAATTAAGAAAAAATGAGGTTGTGCAATTACATATTGTAAGAAGAATTTACAGGATTCCATAAAAACAAAACAACTTATTACTGTACTGTGGCATGATGGCAGTAGTGTCGGTGTCCCACAGTTCCAGGGTCCTAAAATTGTGGGTTCCAAACCTACCTTGGGTGATGGTCTGTGAGGAGTGTGGTGTGTTCTCCTTATGTCTACGTGGGTTTCTGCTGGGTGCTCTGGTTTCCTTCCAGAGCCCAAACATACTTATTTTTTGGCTATGGCAAACTGTCCAAAGGTATGAATGTATGAGTGACTGGGTCTTTCATTGTCTGTAACTACTTATCCAGTTCAGGGTCTCAGAATCACTGGGCGCAAGGCAGGAAGATCACAGTAACACACAGCCAGTCAGTGACTGGCTGAGTGTGTGAAATTGTCCTCTGGTTTGTAAGTGACTGGGTGAATCTATGATGTCTTGCAATAGACTGTTGTTCAGTTTGGAATGTATTCCTGCTTGGTTCTCAGTGGGTCTGGGTGGGCTCTTGGCCAGCCGCGGCCCTGATCAGGATGGTTTGTAGAAGATGAATGAATAAAATGTTTTAGTCTGTGTAACTGTATATTTATATTTATTTCCAGATCAGAACACACCAGATGAAGAAACGTGGAGGCGAGTGCTTCCCTTTTGTTTTCTGTGACATCATGGGGCTGGAGCCAGATGAAGCAGGAGGAATAAAAATTGAGGATATCACTGCAGTTTTGGAGGGACGGATTATGGATGGCTTCACTGTACGTACACAAACACTGACTATTCACATAATTGTCTATTAACAATTTTCCAATTTTCCATCTTCCAGGAAAAAAAACAATGTTTATACTACAGCACCATTACAACAAAATGCATTTATTTTCCATTTGGATCTTTAGTGAAATTAAGTATCTGCAAAATAGAATAAAAGGTACTCAAAGCTTCAACCTAGAAGCTAACCTCAGTAATTAATTTAATTTTCTACTTTCTACACTAGGGCAGAATTTGGTCAGGTGTTATGTGTCTATAATGAATGCATGTTGGGAATGTCACCTAATAGAGGCAATAGACAAAAGAGAGAAGTTCACACATCACAGAGCACCCCACCCCATCCCTTCACCAACACCACACCAGAAAACAAAAGTGTGAAAGTATTTAAAGCATTATTATAA
This sequence comes from Hoplias malabaricus, assembly GCF_029633855.1. Lineage (NCBI taxonomy): Eukaryota > Metazoa > Chordata > Actinopteri > Characiformes > Erythrinidae > Hoplias > Hoplias malabaricus. Next base: position 80,924,133 of record NC_089801.1, read on the forward strand.
AATAAAACAGATATAAAAATACAATAATTTAACAAAGACAGAGACCATATAAATATTACATATTATTATTATTATTATTATTATTATTATTATACATAAATATGATTTTCTGATCATCTAGTTCAATCCTCTGGTGCCGATAACTGCAGAAAACCAGAAATACAACACAAACCCACATCCGTGTGAGAAAGTTCACTGCCTGGTGAGCATTCTTCCTGCAGACTCCATCTCAAGGATGAGTGATAAAGTCATTGACAAAATGAAGGTCATTCGACAGAAAGCTTCTCATCTGAGTAAGATTCATTAAATTCCTGAATACAAAAAGGAAATTTAACTTCCTGTTAATTTTTTCTGTTAAGAACTGGTGGTTTTAAAATGATCTTAAGCATATTTTTATATTTTGTGCTGCGATTTTGTAGACATCCCACAAGCCATCGTTATGACCAAAGTGGATCTGGCCTGTGAGCTGGTGAACAAAGACTTGACAAAGATCTATCACAGCAAAAAGATCAAAGAGAAGGTCAGCTAAAAAAATGGATCTCTCCATGATTTCGACTGTGTCTGGATTCATTTACATTTAAAGTGCCAACCATTTTTTCTGATTCTTCTTCATGTTGATGAACATTGAATTGGTTAAATTGCTTAACGGGAACTATGATCTATGAATCTATGATTGTGGGCAAATGCAGGTCTCTCTGGTTGTTTAAGCTGAACGATGAATGAATCAAATGTTTCATAGAGAGTGTCCCCAAGATGGATAAGGCCATGACTGAAATCTGTCTGGCACAGAATTTTACATCCAGATCACCAGGGGTCAGTGTAATGGCACATGAAGAAGAATGACTGCAGAAAATCAGAACACATGAACATTCTTTTGACTGGGCATTGTGTCGTTTCAACAGGTACAAGTGTGCAGTAATAAACTGGGGATCTCTTTGAACAGTATCTACCCTGTGAAGAACTACCATGAAGAGATCACCCAGGATCCCAAAGTTGATGTCCTGATCCTCATGGCTTTGAGGGATATTCTCAACTTTGCCAGCGACTATGCAAATGATCAATATAAGTAGAATTTGAGGTGGGGCATACCACAGCAACATGTACCCAATAATCTGATAAATTCAGAAAACACATTTGGACAATGCTCCTTTACTCAGAAATCAGATTTCTTTACTCACCGTCTTGCTGAAGAATAAAAAAATCCAACATTTGGGTGCCATTAGCTTATAGCTTATATAAAATACTGAGCTAATACTGAACTATTTCTGCTTTCTTTATCTGATATTAAGATAAAACTTATAATTTCTTATTAAAACACACAGTATTGTGGTTTATTTCATGATAATTGCCAGGTTGCTGTCCAAGTCTGCCATTAAAAGAGGGCCACCAGCTAATGCACCATAATTCTGTGCTCTCTGGTCCTTTCATTCCATCTATTGCTATTCTACTGCACCTGTATACTTACAGTATTTTACAAAATATACTGTATATATGTTTAACAACACCACAACCATGAACCAGTTATTATGCCTACACTGTTAGAAAATGTTTAACTGTTGTGGTACCTTTTGCTGTCACTTTGGTGGTACCATTAAGGGAACATATTCTGTACCTTTAATAGGGAGCATAATTATACCTTATTCTATTATAATGGTAGATTTTAAAATTTTTATTAATTTCATATGCCCCGTTTAATCTCCAGGACTTATTTTATGTTCTTTAATTTTAAAGGGTTCTATAATGAAAGATTACAAATATTCACCTCTCCTTCTGGAGAAGAGAATGTAATGTACCTTTAGAGAACACAACTGGACTTTAAAGGTACATTTACACTGTTTGCAGCTTTAGTGACCAATAATGTACCTCTATCATAACTTTTTTTTCTGCAAGTGTATCTCTGTTATATTTAGAGTTGCAAAATTCCAGGAGTTTTCAAAATTGTGCAATTTACCATTGGAATTAAGTAGAATTAACAGGTAATTATGGGAATTAATAGGAATAAAACAGGATTATTCAAAGCTAAAGTTGAGAAACTTGCATATAGTTGGTAAAAAATACACTGAAGCATATTCTTGGCTAACATAATTAGATGTGTTATCAAATATGTTTTTAGATATCAAAAACAGTTGAATAGCAAAGCTCCTCAATCCCAGGCACATGGCTCATTACACACTGAAGGGCTGTTGAGACCACACCCCTGCACTGTTCATTCCTCCATCATATGTACAGCATATATCCAGATGATTTCTAGAAATCTGACATTCACCTATTGAAAGCAAACTTTTCGACCAAAGCACAACCTAAAGATGATGAGGTTCATATTTTTATTGATAATTATAGTATTGATACATATAAGCAACTGTTAAATCCAGGTGTAATCTAACAGTTGTTTGCTCTCTGCTAAGTCAGAAAAGCTTAATGGGCAATTACATTTAAGAGACTAGTTTACCAAGGCTAGCAGGCTAGCAAGAGATTAGCTTAGCAAGGCTAGCATAGAGTAGCTAACTATATTTTTTGCCTCAACAGGTTTCTGTAACCAAGAATTAATACTTTTCAATAATTTATTTGAACATGGAGGATACCGAGATTCAGGAAAAAGCCTGAAATTATTTAAAGCAAATATGTAGAGCCAGGCTTGGGAAACTTGTGGGAAAATAACTTTATTTGGTTTGATGTTAAATTTGATCTTTTATGTTTTTTGTATGAAGAAAGTAAGGCTGCTTTATTTTACCTTTTAAATGGCACTTTTTTGAGAGGGTTGGTGGGGGGCAGGAGTTGTGTTCTTTTGATTGTTTTTTGATTGAATTTTGATTGTTCAATGAAAGAATTAAGCATTTATAAAGTTCTGCTTGCAACTAAATATGTGGCATAGTTATTATTTGGATTGTTATGCCTTCATGTCTGCTGTTGACAAAGAAGGTACATTGATGATAGTGTATGATATAGTTCCTTTAAATTATCCAATTTTTCCTATTAATATAAAAAAAAATTCCCAAAGTTCCCAAAAATTCCATGAAAACTTTACATTTAAGTTCCTGAGCTAAAGTTCCCATGGAAAGTTACCGGTAATTTACTGGAAATTTAACATAAATTTTCCACCCCTTTGTACAGGTAAAGAACATCTGTCCATTTCAAGAAGCCAAATGTATATATATTAAAATATAACCCTAATCTTCTGTAAACGTTATGGTACCAAGTTGTTAGATGCAAAGCACAGTATAGAACTTCCTTGTTATTAGCACATGCACGTGTATGGAAGCCATGAAGGGTAAGATTAAAAATAAAAACGTTTAAAGTTCCACACAGTTTATTTATTCTGCTTCTATAACACATCAAAAACAGTTGAAAGTTTGGACACCCCAGGCATCGAATAAAGGCTCAGATTTTTTTGTCCAACAATGTCTCATGGTTAAAATTGGCAAATAATAGACAGATATAATGTAGTCTACATTACAAATGTAATTAAAAGATTTTCAAGAATAATAAATACATTTAAAAAAGGGAAAAAAAGTGTGTGTGAATGAGTCAAAAACAGACAGATCACCAGAAACACAATATGAATGTGGGATTTACATTAATTAATTACATCAATAAGAATTTGCAAAAAAATAAATAAATTACAAATTAATATCAGTTTTGTGCAATTAAATATTAGTAATATATCCAGTGAATTTCTATGCATATGGTCAGTTTCTTTCTATGCATAAGGCGTATTGCAGTCCTCAGTCATATGATCGGCCTGTTATACATTAATTGTGTATTTTATCTGTTCTTGCAGAACAACCTGGTGTATGAGTGTCATTTGTTTGACTGACAGGTTATCCTCTTGGGAGATTTCTATTCTTCTCCTTGTGCACTTGGTCTGCTGTGTGGAGTCACTACCCTATGAGATTTGGTAATCTGTGTGTGGTTTGTTCAGTCTCTAGAATTGGAAAATCTGTATAGGAGAGTGTCTACTTGGAAACCAGTTGAAGAATGTGTAAGTGGTGAGATCATATGGCTAACAAATATAGCCAATAATTTTGGGTTATCTTTTAGGTGTGTATGGGTAAAATCCCACTATTCCTTTTTTAATAATTACTTTTTATAAAGTTATCAATAAAGATGTTGTGTTAATATTTATAGGGCTAATTGATATTGAGTAAAGGATTTTGTATACTGAACTCCATCTTGTGTCTCTGTTCCTTTCTGAACAAACCTGTGTGCTTTTGAGACGTACTTAGGGTTATTTCCTAGGGTGAACTCCCAAGGTGGTGTAGGAGCTCAAACTTATCTAAACCCTAACCAGGGCCAGATAAACAAAAAACACCTTTTATAACTTCAGAAAATGTTTCCTTGCCATGTAGCCCCAGTGTCTGTAAATGAGTGAAAAGACAAGCTGGCTCGGTTCAGTATGCTAGGCTCTCTCCTCATGGCACAGAAAAGGCAACTGGAGGTTTTTGGACAACTGAGAGAACTCCAAGCATTGAAAAGCTTGAACCGAAATGAGGATATTGCTCACGACTGCACCATAGGTGGGTAATATTTACATTTTTGCTGTTTCGGATAACTTAAGATGAAAATGTCTCCAAACTCGAGAGACATTTAACTACATTACAGACAGTGCTACAAAACTAAACTTGATTTACAAATGAATTCAAACAGTGAATAAAAACCTACAGACAAGATAATCTTCAGCCACGTACAGTCATATTTCCCCTCAAACACACTGTTCTATCTTAAAAAATGCAGAGCTTAGAACAGTTTCCTCACAATCGTAGACGTTCCTGTTAACCAAATAACTTGTAACAAACTACATTACATATTCTCCAAAGTATCTACAAAAGCTACAAGCTTATTCCACAGCTGTGTGTTTGAAAGCTCCAGTTCCACCTGGAGTGTTGCAGTAGCCACAGGTACTAGAATGTAATTGCTTCACTGTTTAAGGTGGCACGGAAAAGCAATGTTTTATGCTTGTTGTGAAGTAAAGGGAAATGATACAGAAACTATATTAAACTAAGTTAATACAATTGTCATCAGTTTTTAAAGGAGAAGATACTGATGTGTGGCTTTATATGGTCACTTCCCTGCCATTTTCTTGGTGATTCACAAGGCATTCGTAACCCTTTTAAAGGTGCCCCTGAATAATCTCCATTTCAAGGGGTACAAAGCCCTACCCCTTGGACCTACCCTTCTTCTTACCCTAAGCAAAACTGAGGAGTGGGGCTAAGGGGCAAAATGGGATTCACCTCTATGTAAGAGAGGGAGGGCCATCCTACAAACTCCTGGTATTATATGTGGAAGGGAACACTGGGGACTGAATTTTGCAGCTCTGTAGCATATTTATGTTTTAAAGAACTGAAATTTCTTTTTCTCTTGTATGGACATGCAGCACAAGCATAATTCATTAATATGAATGACAAGAAACAGATAATGTGACTGAGAATATAAATAGTTAAGTAGGTTACGTGATCACTTTAATGGTGTGCCCCTTTTGGCTCTGAACACGACGATGAGTGGTACCCCATTCCTGCTCATCTTCCACGTAGTCATCGGCAAAGTTGGCAATGTCCCTCAGGGCCATGAGGATGAGAACATCAATGTCATTATCTTGGGTGATCTCTGCATGGTAGTTCTTCACAGGGTAGATAGAATTCAAGGAAATTCCCAACTCAGAACTGCACTTCTCTACCTAAGCAAACAACAACAAGCATCTGTTAATTGAAGGCTCTTGATTAGACTACATGAATCCTGCTGTTGGCAAACCACAGCACTGCACAGTTGAGCTAATCTCTACCTAACACATTGATCCACCAAATGAAGGGGAGCTCTATATTCAGTCAATGACTGCTGTCTTTTGTTAGGATTGAGATACACTGGTTTATGTAAAATTGGCTAGATATTACGTGGTAGATATACCTAGAATTTTTCCATTTCATCAATATTTAGTCATCATCGTGTCCATCTATTTGTCAAGACTCATCCAAACACAGACAGTGCTGCCAGTGCTGGAGTGTGAGTGCAAGCTCATGCTTCCTCTGAGACAGGTGAACTAATGCCAAAGTGACCTTCTCTGCCAGCTAAACAATGACCATGTTGGATGGTATTGTGCTTGCAATGAGTCAAGATGGAGGGCCATACTTCCCAAACAGAAAGTGATGCCAGCTGTGCTATCTTGGACGTCTGGCCTCAGATGGCTCTCAGATTATTTCTCTATGAACAAGTAGACTGACTACAAGTTACATCCAGACCAAAGCTGTACTCACTGGAAAGTGCAAAGTACATTGCTCCTGTAAGATATAAGTTCACCCAGCAGGGGATTGGACCCAGGCCAGCTGGTTTGGGGGTGTATTTGCTTAGTGGGTGAGCTAACGCAGGATAGGCCAGGGCAGAACAGCTAGATCTCAGAACAGTTAAAACCCTGTATAAGTAAAAATAACCAAAAATCACTGGCTACAGGATTCAAACCTGGGCCACCATGTTGACAGGCACATACTCTACCACTCAACAACATCAGAGGATACAGGAAAAGTATGTACACACTGCCCTAAAATGCAACTTCTTGGAGAAATGGAGGGCTGCCAGAATAAAACTGGCCACCTCAAAAGGAGAGGGGAAAGGGGTAAAGGGGAAAAAAATGATTTCTTTACTGTAAGTACTGAGGTAAAAGGAAAACTAACTGGAAAACTGAGAAAGAATGTCCCCTTATACTATAGAGAGATGTTAAGCTTTTGTGTGTGTTTTCAGACAGGGAAGTGCTAAAGTGCTTGAACAGAGAAAAAGAAAGGCATCCACCTTGTACCTAGGGTGACCAGATGTCCTCTTTTACCTGGACATGTCTTCTTTTTTAGGCTTAAAAACATGTCCGGGCGGAATTTCACAAACGTCCGTGATTTTGTTTTTCTAGAGCTTATATAGAATTTTGAGAAGCGTTTTGTTCACAAACTAGTCACGCCCTCCCCTACTCTGTTTGGTTCGCTTGAGTGATAAGGGTGCATGGTGAAGTAGCCTAAAATCTTCGGATTGCACGGTCTGACTGTAGAGCTCCCCCCAGGAGACGTGTCCTCTTTTTCACCATCTCAAATCTGGTCACCCTATTATACCATGTTTCTTACTGCTCACTTTAAAAGGTAACATCTATGATGGGGAAACGCTGTTCTCTCATCTGTTTACAAGCAGACGCTCTGAATCTTTAAAGGTGGAATGTTATGTTTGAGGGTAAAAGCATGTCTGACATTTTTCTTTGTAGGTATTTTTACACTGGTCGAAATTGATATTATTTAATGTACTTAATAGCTTTCTTGTTAATTTCCAAAGTAAAGCTTAAATCCAGTTTACAGTTAAGTAACATCTGAACCAGGAATGTAACACATTTTATTTTCATTCATTCATTCATTATCTGTAACTGCTTATCCAGTTCAGGGTCACGGTGGGTCCAGAGCCTACCTGGAATCATTGGGCGCAAGGCGGAAATACACCCTGGAGGGGGCGCCAGTCCTTCACAGGGCAACACAGACACACACACACACATTCACACCTACAGACACTTTTGAGTCATCAATCCACCTACCAACGTGTGTTTTTGGACTGTGGGAGGAAACCGGGGCACCCGGAGGAAACCCACACGGACAAGGGGAGAACACACCAACTCCTCACAGACAGTCTCCTGGAGCAGGAATCGAACCCACAACCTCCAGGGCCCTGGAGCTGTGTGACTGCGACACTACCTGCTGTGCCACCGTGCCACCCTACATTTTATTTTAAAAATAAAAACAAAAAACAAAAAAACAAACAAATTAAAAAAACAGAGCCTTACCTTCTCTTTGATCTTTCTGCTGTAGTAAATTTTTCTCAAGTCATTTCTGACCAGTTCACAGGCCTCATCCACCTTTGTCAGCACAACGACCTGAGGTATGTCTACAAAATCAAGCAGGAGATAACACATATATAAGAAAGCTTAGCAATAAATAATTATATGAGGGAGTTCTATATAAATAATTGGAAGCTGTAAAAATACATTATTGCTATTCCAATAAAATGTAACCATTTTTCGAGTTGAAACATGGAATCATCTCACCATGGCACTTTGAGTCTTTTTCTTAAATAACAGGTTCAGGTTGCATTTCTTGATGCAGTGGTGGACTGTGTTAAGTTACAACGTTATTTTGAGGGACTCTGAAGCTGATTTGATTACATTTATCACATTAATAAGAATGTTTCTCATGCAATGCCATCTGAGGGTTATGCTGAGGCCCCACCCACAAGGATTCATATATTTTTAAAAAATATATATATTTTCCTTCCTCCGTTTTTGAAAATATCCCCATTAGATGAATATGAAAATGGTTGCATTACCACACCAGTCCAGTAGGGGTATAGTACCTCTTTACGACAGACATAAAAACACCACAAAGTTATGAGGAACACAGAGGTTTAATCCCAAATCACTCCATACTCCCTATGTAGTACACTACACAAATCATGAAATCACTGCTCCTAGTTCTTAAAATTAATTAACTAATGCAACCTTTATATATTGTTGGTGTTCTTCTCCTGTAATGTTACTACTTTGGGGGGTGCTATATGTTTGAACTTGACAGTGACGATTTATCCGTATGTGGGAATCTGAAGTCTAATGCTATCTGCGTGTAGACACTGTAGTTTATGACTCATGTAATTGACTCTATAAGGAGTGAAGAACTGTTGTACTGTTGTGATTAATTCACTTAACAACAAATAAACAGAGGGAGGCTGAAGTTCAGGTTCTCGCACTGGTTCTTTTACTGAGGTTGTCTTTTTTTTGGTAAAACTACAATACCCTAGCATAGAACTACAATTGCCTTGTACAGGACAGAATGCCATAAGGGTGAAAATGCATGAACAATGCACAACTATTTGAATTTCATCTGGAGACAGGCACGCTGTGTGATGTCAGTGTTTCAGAAAAGCTAAATTTTCAGTGACTTAAAACACTTTTTTGTGTGGATAGGTGGACAAAATGCAAACAAAAACCTTTGTTTTTCTAAATAATTCTAGATCCATGGATGGGGTCTGAGATTTCTATGGATTCACTGAATACTAATATCTCACCAACTCTGGCAAAGTGATGAAATATGACCCATCATTGTTTGCATAAACTGAGATTTTGGTGGACGCCAGTTTTACACATATTATATTCACCGGAAACTGAGATTTTTTTTGTAACGTTAGAAGTTAAAACCATAAATAATAAACAATGTATGTTTAAAATAAATTCTTCTCAGTACACTATTCTACTGCTTCTCAGTTTCACATATCATTTCATATATCAACATGGAATAATCAAATACATGCAAAATTTCCAAACTTACTCAGTCGAGAAGCTTGCTTTCGAATTCTCCTCATTTTTTCAATTACATCTGTATCCATTAATGAGATGACATTAGCAGGAACAATGCTCACCAGACAGTGAATTTTGTCACACAGCCTTGGGTTTTGTTTGTACTTTGGGTGGTCCTCAGTAATAGGGGCCCAAGGATTGAACTAAAACAGAAAATGAATTTTTTTTTCTTACTGTACAATTCAACCAGAATACCTAAACTCTGCTACACTTTTTGACCAACTATTTATGACTTTCTGACTGATTTTTGCAGGTCAAAACAAGCTGCTAACACTGTGAATATGAACTGTGTGCAATTCATGATGACTCTGTGTGCCATGTAAATGTAAAAATGTATTATTTTTTTAAAATAATGTATTATTTATAAATATTAAGAAAGGAAATAGTAAACCTTTTTTGAAAAATATTTAAAGCGTATCAGGCAGCGGTGATTGATCTAAGACTGCAAGGGAAGCTCAGCTTCCCCTAAAATGTCAAAAAATAAGTGATCAAATATATACTGTTGTGTGTACATGTCATTGAATAAATGTGCACTACAACACGCTCAACTTTTGTTCAAATTCAGCTTCTTATCGCCTGTAAAGATTCAATCATTCCCTTCACGGTGCTTTAAGCAGTGAGGACGCTGAGCGTCCACAGAGTTCAATAGCGATGCAGTGAAGTGCAGCGAAACGAGACGAGTCATTGGATAAATGCTGGGCTTTGTCCCGCCCATCGGACGCTCAGTGTCTCTGGGGGTCTATGGGGGCAGTGGGCTGGCCTCGGCCTGCCCAGGCGCTCAGATTCTGCATGATGATTGGATGATCTGTCTGAAGCTGAATCCCTTGAATCCCCCCTGAATCCCACAGCAAAATGAGCGAATCAGCGATCCTTTGGTGTAAAGATCCATGGGAGCATTACATTTTCATTCTGTTCTGAGTTGAACCAGACTTTCTTAATCCTCTTAGCGGAATTTTCTTTGTTAAAAACGACTAGTGACAAATCGAGCTTCTATTTCTGGTGGGGATTTTTGTAGCTGCTTGTGTTTGGAGACTGACTTCTATCACTCTTTCTCACTTCTATCACAGTTTCTGTCCAGCGGGTGCTGCTGAGCCCCTCCACCGTCACAAAGCACTCACAGGCGGACACACTTCACATGGGACAAGGCGGTTTAAGCAGCCTAGCTCTGCTGGCCATTGAGAGGACACTAGTTAAGTCCCTGGAAAAGACGCCTTGTTGGTACAACAGGGTCACAGATCATTTTCTTGAAAAAGAACGGAGGGTAGAATTTACGTGTAAATACATCGACACATTTTATGATGTAGGCCGAAATTGAGCTTCCCCTCCTTGAAAGACCAGCATCCGCCACTGGTATCAGGGTATTGTTAAATATAAAACATAAAGCTGAAACAGCTGCAGAGGGTTTTAGGACGTAAATGAAGTGCTACACTACCAGTAACCCAAGGTGCTCTGGCTTTGCTTAATAATCAAACAATTAAATTATCAAACAATTAAATTATCCAGTCCTTGAAATTTAGATCATGTTCACATCACGTGCCCACACATTTTATTTTTCATGGGTAGTGCTGTGAATAGATTTGTGAAAGCAGGCAGATGTACTCTGATCACATGCTTTCCCACATGTTGTGAACATAAACAGTAGTCACCAAATGGAGGAACTTCAAGTTCTGAATTACCTTTTACTCAGTGATTGGTTTGACATAACCAATAATAGACAGGAACAACAAGGCTGTAAAAATTTTCATCTTCTTTTTTTTTATTACACTTGTTATATTACTGTTGAAACCTCTACATTTAAGAACTTTGGATTGTAAAGGCGAATCAGTTTTAAACTTTTAAAGAACCAGGTTATAAAGGAACTTAGTCTCCACACCTCACCATTGTCATGGCTGCATATTAACTATTGCCAGTTGAATAATAACTAATAGTATAGTAACTGTAAGAGGAGAACATATTAACTTTAATCCATATTAAGAAATTGTTGCATGCTGCCTGGAGCCTTTTGGTTTCCATACTGTGGACTTGTTTAGTGGTAACTGTCAGACTTTTGCAACGATCCCAGTATGTTTCAAAGACTGATGAAGGAAATATTTAACTCCCGGCTTTACAAATCCTTTTTGTTGTACCCTGAGAGTGTTATTGTGATTTACACCATAGTGATAAACCATCTGGAGAGTCTGGAAATGGTGCTGGAGTAGCATTCATGATATAAAATCTCCAGTGAAAGTGGTGTCTAACTGGCAGCCTCCAAAGCAAGAATTCTGGGATTTGCCAACTTGACAGCTCCTTCTAAGCTGAGAGTTGCATAAATTGTGAATGTGACAGCAACTGGCATGAACTCAACCCCTTTGTTTAACAAATATACAAAAGCGATAATGAATATTATCTACAAAGTTTATGAAACAGAAATAAATACAGTGTGACCACTTGACAAATGATTGTCTTGACAAGCAATTAATTTAATGAACTAGAAAAATATTAATTCACTTACCACATATCCATCCAAAATATGTCCTTTTAATATTAACGTGAGGTCGTCAGTCTGTATTCCAGCTTCTCTTGGCTCCAATCCAGTGACATCACTAAAAACAAAAGGATAATATCCTCCTCCATGCTTCTTCATCTTGTGTGTTTTGATCTAGAAACAAATGCAAATATATTGTACCTGATTCTTGAATGTATTTTAATATGCATTAAAGAACATTTTTGTTATGTAGTTTGCCCCAATACATTCTTAAAAATTTTGCCTACTTACTGAATTTCTAAAGAGTACTGAAATTCAAAACCCATTTCTAAAAATTTTGGGACACTGCAAATTGTAAATAAATATAAAATTCAATGATGTGCAAATCAATTAAACTGTATATTTAACTTTTGAACTGTTTTCCCATTCTTAATTGTTGTAGGATTTCTGCTTCTCAACAGCTTAGGGTGTCCGTTATCATATTTTCTCATTTCATAATTCGCCAATAGTTTTTTGACGTGAGTCTGGACTAATTTAGCTTCTGGAATCTTTTATGACAGAGCCATGCTTTGTCAATCCATGCAGAATGTGAGTTGGCTTTGTCTTACTGAAATAAACAAGAGTTTCCCTGAAACATATGTTGTCTGGATGGCAGCATGCTGCTTTAAAAAATGTATACATCATTTAGCATTAACGGTGCACTCACAGATATGCAAGTCACCCATGCCATATGCGCTATTGCAAGTACATATCATGATGGATGCTGGCTTTTAAACTCTGTGTTTAAAACAAGCTGGATGGTCTCTCTCCTCTTTAGCTCAGAGGATGAAGCATCCATGATTTCCAATAAGAATTTCAAATTTTGAGAGACTCTTTTCCACTTTAGTCCATCTTAAATTAGCTTGGGCCCTGAGATGCTCTTTTTAAACCTCTTTATTTCCCCCACAGCTATCCACATTTTAGTATTGATTTTGGTGGAGATACTGGAATTACATTCCATATTCCAATGAGCCATCAATAGAATTATTTCTGTACTGGGTCATAATGTTCTATTTCTTATAATATATATTTCAATCTATATTTTAATAGATTTCAATATATTTCATAAGATAAACTTATTTCATTGTGATTTATAGCTAATAATTTCCTTTTTTATTTTTTTTTTATTTTATTTTTACCAAGGATTCCTACCAGTGTGGGAGCAAAATAACTCTTAGACATGTACTTCTCGACTGTGCTCATCTAATATTTGGGTCTGACATTGTCTCCACCCTACACTAAGCTTTTTTTTTTTAACTTTTGCCATTTAAATTAATTTTCAAGATAGTTAAGAGATCATGGAAGATCACCCTAGTCTGATTCTATGACTCTATGAAATTAACTGCAGTTACTTACTGTACGAGTGAAGCTGGTTCCAAAGCTGCCTTGAGTGTAGGGCGATTGTTCCAGAGCACCAATGGCATTACGGCCCAAGAGGGCTCTGTTGACTGAATTTATGAAGCATGACTTCCCTGCTCCGATCGGTCCATGCAGCAGAATCCTGAGGTTCGACAAATTTGGCCTTAAATTGTCCAAGTCTCTCAGTATCGCCTCTTTTTTGCTGAGAAAGATGGTGAGCAAACTAAGGTTACCAGCCATTTTCTCTTGTAAGACAGTATTTCATTATTATAATAGAATCACCACTGGAACTTCTATGTATATTAACTACACAAATGCTTAGTCATAAACTCCTTGGCCCTAGAGATCCCACATAAACGTATCATACCCACACTGTTACATCCATTAACCACTAACTAATTATTGAGTATTAACCAGTTAATCTGAGTTACAATTTCCAAATTACAATCCCAGTACTCTGAGTAACATTATGTTAAAGGGACACTGAACTATTTGGGGGAAAATTAGAATACAGACTAAATTACACTGGGATACTGAACGTTTTTTGAGTACATAGAGAAATACTTCATAACTGGATATGAATGTGGAGTTAACAAAGTGATAAGAACACACTTTTTTATTTAAGAAGACAAGACATTAAGAACAAGTTCTTGTTAAAAAAAGAAGTAAATAAAACAAGGAACATGTATTTGAAGTTTAAGGAACACTACTTAATATTATTACTTTAACATTACAGCTTCAAAATCATTGTGATGCTTCACTGACCTGTACTAGGGTTTATTTAAAGTCTAGAACTTGTTCAGTCCAGTTAAGTGTTCTTGTTTTTACTATGATATAAGCATATAATCTCTTACCTCCAATACACCGGCCTCCATGCTGTAACGAATTCTAAGTAACAACATGACAATTATAAATGTGAGTGAGTAATAATTTTACAGAGCATCTAAACCACACAGAGAGTGTCAATGAACATCTTTTAAAAGAGAAATCTGTTTGGAGTTATAGGTAGTAGCAATATCTGGCATTATCTGTTAATACACAGCAATGTGTTCATGGCAGAAAAGATCTTTTATGAATGGATGTTTCTTTTTTTCTAAATATTTGGACTTACCCTGTGGTGGAGGAGGAGGAGGAGAAGGAGAACGACGACGACGAGGAGGAGGAGAAGGAGAACGACGACGACGAGGAGGAGAAGGAGAACGACGAGGAGGTAAAACAAGCTCAGGAACAAATGCTAATGCAACGCCCTCGAGGACTTTCCCCAAAATATTCATCCTTTAAAACAGATTCCACATTTATTCATTCATTCATTCATTGTAACCCTTATCCAGTGTGATGTGTCACGTGTGTTGTGCTGGTACAAGAGACAGTAGCTCATCTGTCGCTGCACAGTGTGTGTCGGTCGTCCTATAGTCCTTCATCAGTGACACAGGACGCTGTCGGCTGGATGTTTTTGCCTGGTGCACTATTCTTAGTCCAGCAGTGACAAAGAGGGGTTTAGACTCCAGCAGCCACTGCTGTGTCTGATCCACTCGTACCAGCACAACACACACTAACACACCACCTCAACATCAGTGTGGCTGAATTTTCTATTGGTCCTATAGAAACATGTCTGGAAAATGGTCAAAGCTATTGCAGTCCTCCCCCCACCAAATGCTTCAAATTCATCTCTGGCCCTATTTGAACATTTTACTGTACTGTTACATATAATATATTCTAATATCTTAGTTTATTAATAAATAATTTCTCAAAACTAATCTACTCTTCTTCCCTCTAGGCAGTGACTCCATATTTTTGCTGTAGGCAGGGAATGGCCAGTTGTTTAAGCACATAGTTTTGTGTGGCGTGGTCAAGATTGAATTCAGAGACATGCTCTTGATTTCAAAGTGGAGACACTTAATTTAAACCGCAACAAAAAACCAGCAGTCATTTAGTCCTGTTTACAAGACCACAAGTTCACTGGGTCCTTATAACAGCATGAGGGATTAATATAAACATAATCGAGCAATTAGAGTGCACTTTACAAACCTGAGAGTTGGGTTTTGCTAAACTAAGGGCATGGATTGCTAAACCATGGGTGCTGATTTTCCTTTTCACTGTTTTCAGATGCACTCACTGTGTTATAGCGCTAGTGTGTTCAATAAAGTTAGATATTAACTAATCACACATAAGCATTCATACAGGATCAAGCCTGACATTTTTCTCCAAAGCAAACCCTGAATCTCCTTTTCTCACTACCTTTACTTTTACACTACTGGGAGCCACCAGCTGTCCTTTACGGCATGTTATAATTTCAGCATGAATCCACCAACAGAGAACCTCCGAAATGACCTGTATTCACATGTCATCACATTAACTTTCACTGAAAATTTTTACTGCTTCCATTTTAATCAATGTTATAGAGATATTGAGACGAAACTTACACTAGAGGCTTTATATAACAGTTTTTTTAAGTAAGCAGGCATTATGAATGCAGGATCCACCGAAAGTGAAACCAAGAATTAATTACAATCTGATCAACTCTGTCATTTTGAAGGTTAAGTAGTGTTCAGTATATTATGTGATATTCCTATTGTATCAAGGTATAAAGTCTTACCTCAGTAACAAGGGTGTGGAGTTGATTCTCGGCTGCAGGGGGTGAATGAGTCAGTGTGTGTGTGTGAGTAACTGTTGTGGGCAGCTTTTTATACTCTCCAACCATGTGAAAATGAAAGCAGCAGATCTGTGACAAATATAGATAACCACAAGACCCCCCACCCTTACTCAGGCTGGTTTCTGTTTCCTCTGCTCCCTGGACATGCATTTGTCCTCTGTTGCATTAAAAATCAAATTAAAGTTAAAAAAGTATTGATCTTTTAATTGGACAGTACTCTTAAACTAATGAGGAATTGAAGGTGTTATATTTTTTATGCATATTCTTTGCATAAATAAACAATTTATATATGAATATACAAGGCATTATATGCCATAAGTACTTACATGCAAGTAGTTATTAAAAATAAAGGTGCTACAAAGGGTTCTTTGAGGGTTCACTTTTGGTTCCATATGGAAGCATTTTTGCTAATATGTTTAAATATGTGAAGAACCTTAAAGCTAGGGTAGGTGATTTTAGAGCAACCAGTCGGTGTGGGTGGGGTTGGAAAGAAGTCCTACTAAAAAGACATTAGTTCACATTAGTAAACACAGAGAGATAAATCTTTGTCGCACCTATAAACAGTGTTTATACGGTCTATTACTCGTTTAAACTTGCCCAAACTCACAAGTGCACTCTAAAAGTTTATCATCATCCCATTCCACCTTAAAAGTGACTAAGTTGAGCTCTTCAAAGTTTCGATTCCAACTTAAATGCTGCCGTGATATTCACACCGTCACACACTAGCATATTTGAGTTTTTCATTGAATTTTATTTATTTATTTATTTTTCCTATTCCACCTTATGGACTGCAGCTGTTACAGAATGGCTCACAGAAGTGTCAAAGCTGTATGTGCTGTTGTTAAGTGCCGTCACGGCAAATGTAACAGGACACACTTGTATCCATCAGACATACCCTGCCCTAATATTTACTTTCACTTTCACAAAGAGAGTCTAATAAACAGTGCTCTGCAATGCAGCTGAAGCTTTATCAGAATCACTGTGGTTTCTGGGAAACCCTCCCAGAACAAATGAGTCTTTATTCAGGTCACAGTCCCTCTGCAGAGAACCTGATCATTTAGTAGAAACCTGTTGGGTTTTTTATTTCTCTTTTTTCTCCTTCTCATTTTCTCCTTTTTTACTTGGTGCTCTTTTTTCTGTTTAACCTGGCCTTTGTGACCTGATATAAACATAGGTCCAGTGCTGTGACTGGAGAGGTTCTGACGAGGGGGCGGGGCACAGACGAGTTCTATAGTCTGTGTACACTGTGTGAGGTACAGCACAAATTTAGAATGACTCATTTCATGCCATGGTTTCTGACTTGGGCAGACAACTGACTGGGTGATATTATTTCACAGTGTGTGGGTTGGGAGGAGCTCCAGATCCCCAGATTAAAAGACTAATGCACTGATTTTTTTTTTATATTATGTCCCATTTAACAGTTTTTAAGCTGCGGCCATGTAACAACACAATTTGGCAAGGGTTTAAGGGCAGTGTCCAGCTTGAACGTTCAGTAGTATATGATTTTCAATACAATAAAATATGTAGGAAAGAAAATGAAGGAGGAAATAAATACAAATGTAGCTAACATTCAGGTTTATATTTGTCAGAGACCTGCTGCACTTTTACTTTCACTTTGCAGGAAATTATATAAAGCCCCCACCACACACACCCTGACTCACTCACAGCAGCAGAGCTTCAGCTCCTCCTCAGAGATTTCTGTGACGAAGGTAAGACTTCAGATCTAAACATAGTAGAAATGTTCCTAAATGTGAATATTTATAAGTTACTGTGAAGACATTTTAAACGGTCATTTTGGAGCTTTTCTGTTGGTGGATTCCTGCTGAAACTGTAACACAGTGTAAAGAGAGGCTTGTAGTTCCCAATGAGGTAAAACATAAAGGGCTTTACTTGGGTTAAAGAAGATAAAGCAGCTTACACCAGACCTGATTCTATATGAATGCTTGTAAGTAGTTACACGTGGAACTCATTGAGGTATTTTTGTAGCTCGGAAGTTGTTAGCTTGGTTTCTCCATTGTGGGACCCTGGACTGAACCATTCCCTGTGTTTAATGGTTCAGTCCAGCTCCAGATCTGTCCTGCCTCCACCCTGGTTCTTGTGCTGATTCCTGGTTTTTCAACCCTTTCTGTGTTTCTGGGTTTATGAGTAGATTAGTCTGTGTGATATGTGTCTGCCTGATTTTTGACCCCTGTTTGTCGTGACAGTGGCTGTGAGCTTACCTCTATAAAAGCACTGAGCACACATTTCCTGCCGGCATGACTCAGCAAACACCGGAATTCACAGAAGGATATAAATATACTTTGACACATTGAAACATAATCTTTCCTTCGTTTTATCTGGCCTCAAAGAATTGAAAGCAGAATTTTTAAACTTTGATATATATAATATTATATTATATAATTATTCATTCAACTATGTATTAATAAGATGTGAACATGCCACTAATATTCCTTAGTTCCTTAGGAAGCTTTCATTTCACAACCAACCGTGTGTTTAAAATAACAGAAATATTTATTCATATTATTCATTTTTGCCTTTTTGTAAATTTTTTTACACAAGTCACAGTAAACGAGATAGGAGAACCAAACTGCTTTCTCGTGCCTGAAAGCAGAGGGTCACCCACATCAGGGTAGCCATCATTAAAATTTAATAAGGCCAGAGTATAACAGCTGTCTCTGAACATGAAGGAGAATCATTGGAAAAAAATGTTCACTAGGTGATTTTACAGGTTCAGTCTTTGTAATGCATTAAACACTAAACTGCACTGTATCTCCTAAAGTATACAGACACACCCTAGAATATTAGTTACAGTTTCTACACACCAATGTTGCGCTCACAAAACTTATGTCTCTATGAAAAGGCGCTGCCTTTTCAAGGAGACACTCTGGAACAATCCATTTTCCCAATCCTCATCACAAGGGTTGAACTGTAGTACTTTTCTGGAGTGTTTGAGCTCTTTTGGGATGAGCTGGATGAAGTGAGATATTATGGAAAAATATTTGACTTATCTAACAACACTGAAACAGTGAGTACTATTTAAAATCCTAACTAGAAGGCTGCAGTTAGCATAGCTAGCTAAATCTTATGACTACTGCTAGCTATAGCTACCAACCTTTGCTAAAATAGAGCAGCTGTGTAAGGAATAAATGTTATATTGTGAAAATCTCATAGAATGACAGCTGCTAATACATGCTAGGCTTACTGGATACAATTGCTATCATGTTGGCTAGCAGGGTTTAATAATTTTCAGACCAGAGAGCTGCTTTATGTTGGCCTGTAGATAACACCAGTGAAATGACAGCTGCCTTGTTTTGCAATATAGCTAGAGTTAGCAGTGATGCTAACATCAAACAATTTGTGCAGCGGCCTTGGAGCAGGGCAATATATCCTTGCTCATATTTTGTCATACAGAATACATTGAATACAGAATGCTTCTAATATAGTAATTACAGTAAAAA
Source organism: Hoplias malabaricus (assembly GCF_029633855.1). Taxonomy (NCBI): domain Eukaryota; kingdom Metazoa; phylum Chordata; class Actinopteri; order Characiformes; family Erythrinidae; genus Hoplias; species Hoplias malabaricus. The sequence continues at coordinate 80,943,464 of NC_089801.1, forward strand.
TTATTATTATTATTATTATCATTATTATTATTATTATTATTATGTATGGGGCATCTCTTGCTCAGTAGAACTCTACTATAGTGAAAAGATCTCCACTTCTGGCCCAATACAACTCCAGTTCCATGGTGAGGAGTTACCCAGTTCATGGTCCAGTCAAACTCTTCCATGGTTAGAAAATTCCAGATTTCATGACCTATTAGTATAAAAAAATAAGTAATATCTACATTGTAAAATTACTTTATTAACAAAACATTTTAACATTTCTGTTTGGGTGCAAAAACAATATGGAGTATATTTATATTTATTTTTTGATACAGTACTTTCCCAGCTGCTTTCTCACTGCCTTTTCCAGTATCTGATCTCTGTTAACTTTATAGCAGTGTGTGCTTGCATGTAACAGAAGGCTTAATCAGTAAGCAGTCAATAAAATATATGATGGATATCAGATGAATATGTTATAACTCTTTGTTTCACTTGAAAGTGGAATTATACCCGAGACATAGGAGAGTGCTGAAGGAAAGTCCCACGCCGTGCTGCTGTTTCAGTTAAACTGAATTTGACCTGCACTTTGGTTATTCTACACGCTGATGTAAACACGTCTGTGAAATAGTCATTCCACGCTTGTTTTTCAAGTGTTTAAGTTTATCCAAGTACTGAATCGGTATTGTTCTTTGGTTTAAATATCTTGTTTTTGCTTTAAGCTGTAAGCTCTTCTTCCTGATCAGGTTCAGTACAGTTATTATATTTGTAAGTTATTATATACTTTGATTTAATAGTAAAGTATATATTATGTTAAATTTAGTAAATAATCAAGTATTCATTATAAGACTTTTAAATGGATAATGACCTGTGCATAATTATAAAATGTCTATAATATATATTAACAATTATATATACACTATAAATGTTTAAAAGGAGAGCTTTGAGTAAAGTGATTGATGGTTTACATTTTTATTTATTATAAATATAAACGAGGAATAATTTACTTGAAACACAAAACGGTGGGATTTGAAACATTTATAATTTGTTTAAAATCCTTAAAATGTATTACTTTATAATGCTTTATAATTATGCACAGTCCATTTAAAAGGCATTAGAATGAATAGTGAAACTAAAATTATATGTATATAAGTAACAATAATCAGGTATAGCTCCTTATAAGAGCCTTATGTGGCATTTTTGAAGTTTATAAGCTATTTGATTTTTTTGTTTGTTTGTTTGTTTGTTTTAGACACATAGCTTGGTTTGCTGTATGTTACTCTAAGAAATGGCTGCTGCTCCTGCAGGAGGTAAGTCTGATCTTGCAACAAATGTGTTCTTCACTTTTTCGATGAAGTTAATACTGACATTGTATTTAAATAAAAAAAAAAGGGTGAGTAAAAAATTATCCACATTCTATCTGTAATGTATTGTAATCGATTTTTAAAAGAGGCAAATACATATTTTTTTTAATATAATTTCCCTGCTTTTAAAAACACTTTGTCCATCAACTCGCTTTTGTGTTCCCTCACTAAAAAGGTTTAAGGCTCAGCGGTGAGCCACAAATGAACTGTTGTCTTCCTCAGATGTGAATCTTTATCCTCACAGGGCTCATTTCAGGGATCAAACAGGTGATAGTTTGATGGAGTAAGATCAGAACTATAGGGAGGATGCTTTAACAATTCCAAAGGAAGTTTTTGGAGAACATTGACAGTGTGGGCACTAGTCACTTTTAATTATTTTTGAAACCCAAGATAGACCCAATAGACAAAAAGCAAATAGTTAAATCACTAGAAATAAAACCAATCCAAACAACTAATGAGGATTCTCATTGAGTAATCTAATGGCTTCTGGTACAAAAGTTACTCTCCGTCACACAGCCTAACATCTAGGACATTGGTACAGATGACCATGTGATAACAGTTCAAAGGCAGGATATAAGGCATGCGATGGATCATTGATGATAAAACATCCTTCTTTCAGAGTTGTTTGTCTGTGCAATGAAGTCAGTGATCTCAGTGGAAGCTCAGTGATTTTGGAACACATGGATATTAAATGCTGTAACTGATTTTTGTTTGTCAAAGACAGGAACTAAGAAATTACAGAGAATGAATCAACACTCTCAATAAAAGAGCATTAAATGTTACAAATCTAAAAAACTCGATTTGCAAATGAGTTTTTCTGGTAACTAAATGGTGAATAAAAGCAGACCAGTTAAACTTCAGCCACATACAGTAATTTATACCCCTCAAACATAACATTCCACCTTAAAAGACGCAGAGCTTCTGAACATAAACAAACCAGAGAACAGTGATTCCCTACAAAGACAAATAATTATTTAAATTATTATTTCATTTATATATGAATACAATGTGAGCATTTTTACCAAGCACTGTTTCTAACTTAACAAATTTCTTTTTTTTTTAATATTCAGAACTAAATACACCCTGGAGGCAAGTGACTTGGAGGTAAGAGTCTATGAGATATAATAGATAGCATACAAAATTACATTAGAGGAATTACACTGACTGCCCGGCATAAGAGACCTTTCTAGGCATGTTCTAGCATATCATCAGTGGTCACCAGTGGCTATTTTACTTTCTGACTGGATTTCTAGTGTTCAGACAAAATATGACCACATCTCCACCTTGGCACCTACTACCATTTGAAAAGAGGGGGAAAAAAACTGGCTATATGTCATAAGAAGAGGCACAGAATGAGAAAAAAATAAACTTTGCAGGATAAATTTGATTGGTCTCAAGTTGTGTTACAAAAGAATAAATTTTAAATGCCAGGTGCCTCCATATTATTTATAATTTATAATTATAATTAATATAGTGTACAATTATAGGGCAGCATGGTGGCGCAGCAGATAGTGTCGCAGTCAAACCTCCAGGGTTTAAGTCCCACTTCGGTCCGTGTGGGTTTCTTCCGGGTGCTCCGGTTTCCTCCCACGATCCAAAAACACATGTTGGTAGGTGGATTGGCGACTCAAAAGTGTCCATAGGTGTGAGTGTGTGAGTGTCGCCCTGTGTACACTGGTAGGCTCCAGACTCACCACAACCCTGAACTAGATAAGGGTTACAGACAATGTAATGAAAAATGACAATGAAAATACAATGAAAAATGTATAATTATAATTTTTTGACATAAGAAATATCAGTCATGGGTATTTCAGTGTTGTTAAAAAAACTGTTCTTTTTTTTTCTTACTGTCTTCGCTCAGAGAAAGGGACCAGATTTTAGGACACCTGCAATGTTTTTCACCAAGTTTGGACTTGCTCAAAATTCTGCTGCATGGACCTACTGGAGCAGGGAAGTCATGCTTCATAAACTCTGTACAGAGAATACTCTTGGGTCGTAATGCCATTGGGGCTCTGGAACAAACGACGAGAAGTGGTGCCAGTTTTACTCGCACAGTACGTATACATACATACGTACATCTGTAGAAATTCAGAAATACATACATCAGGAAATTCACATCAATTTTGTACTGATTGGGTGGCATTTTGGTGCTAGAATGGTATCGCACTCTTCCATGACATCAAGGTCTTGGGTTAGAACATCACCTCGGGTCACTGTCTGTGAGGAGTGTGGTGTGTTCTCCCTGTGTCTGTATGGTTTTCCTCCAGGGGCTCAGGTTTCCTCCCTCAGCCTAAAACATATGTTGGTAGGTGGATTGGCTGTGTGAAATCATCTACAGGTGTGAGTGTGAGTGACTGGGTGAGGGTGTGAAACTATCCACAGGTGTGCATGTGTGAGTGACTGGGTGAGGGTGTGAGTGACTGGTTGAGTGTGTAAAGTTGTCCACAGGTGTGAGTGATTGGGTGAGTATGTAAAGTTGTCCAAAGGTGTGAGTGTGAGTGTGTGAAATCATCCACAGGTGTGAGGGTGTGAGTGACTGGGTGAGTGTGTGAAGTTGTCCACAGGTGTGAGTGATTGGGTGAGTATGTGAAATCATCCACAGGTGTGGGAGTGACTGAGTAAGTGGGTGATGCCTAGACTGTTGGATCTGGAAGAGTGTAGGCCCTACTGCAACACTGATCAGTTTGAAGCAGATGCAGAAAATGACTGAATGAATGAATGAATTATCATTGTCTGTATAATTTACATTATTTAAATAATTTAATTTTAGCTCAAAACACACAAGATGAAGAGACGTGGAGGGGGGCGTTTCCCTTTTGTTTTCTGTGACATCATGGGGCTGGAGCCAGAAGAGTCAGGAGGAATACACACTGAGGATATCACTGCAATTTTGGAGGGAAAGATTATGGATGGCTTCATTGTACGTACACAAACTCTGACTATGTTTGTATCATTTTCTGTTAGCAATTTCCCAATTTCCTTTTTCTGCCAAAAAAAACCCTCAATCCTGTGTTCAATTCCCACCTCAGGTCACTGCCTGTGAAGGGTATTTGGAAATACAACCCAAATAAATATTGATAGGAATATCACATAATTAATTTTAAGAAGGAGACAGACTGCTGCTCGCCAACAATGAATGGGGCGAAATGAAAAGAATATAAGTGAAAAATACATGAACTGAACATTTACTATGAAGTAAAAGCAGGGATATAAAAATTAAATAACACCAGTCCACATTTTTGATTTTCTGTTCATCTAGTTCAATCCTATGGCACCTATAACTGCAGACAGCCGGAAATACAACACAAACCCACATCCGTGTGAGAAAGTTCACTGTCTGGTGAGCATTCTTCCTGCAGACTCCATCTCAAGAATGAGCGACAAAGTTATTGACAAAATGAAGGCCATTCGAATGAAAGCTGCTCAACTGAGTAAGATTCATTCATTTCCTTAATAAAAAAATTAAACTGAATTTTCAGTTTTTTCTGTGAAGGACTTGTTTTAACATGTTCATATTCTCAGATTTTATATTTTATACCATGATTTTTGTAGATATCCCACAAGTTATTATTATGACCAAAGTGGATGAGGCCTGTGAGCTGGTGAACAAAGACTTGACTAAGATCTACCACAGCAAAAAGATCAAAGAGAAGGTGAGCTAAGAAATTAGTTTTTTCCATGATTAATACTACACTATGTCCCTATTCAAGTAGGTTTAAAGAAGACATCATTTTAACCTACAATTCTTCTTTGTGTTATGAAAGAGTGGTTATACTGACACCTAGCGGTCTGGATAAGTGTCAGAGAGAAGGTTTACAACATGATGGACCCTTGAATTATGGATCTCTGTGTTGTTTCTGTAGGTAGATGAGTGCAGTAATAAACTGGGGATCTCCTTGAACAGTATCTACCCTGTGAAGAACTACCATGCGGAGATCATCCAGGATCCCAACGTTGATGTCCTGATCCTCATGGCTTTGAGGGATATTCTCAACTTTGCCAACGACTATGTGGAGGATCTTTATGACTAAAGTTCCAGGTGTGGAATGCCACAATAACACGTGGAGAGTGTTTACATGTTCCCAATAATCTGTCAACTTCAGAAAAATGATTTTGCCAGCAATCCTTTAAACGAGCCCTGTGGTAATTTGATAAAGAGAAAACTCAGAGTCTGCATGAGTCACTCAGTAATCAGATTTCTTTACCAATACCTAATGTCTGACTGAGAAACTTAAAAAAGCAATATAATATCCAAATTTTTGGTGCCATTTGCTCATTACCATTGAGTCCCTTAACTGTAAATGTTAATCCAAATATAATTTCATAGTTTTAGCACTGAAAGTAGTGTTTGTTTTTTCTAGAGAAGCTAATCTTGATCTCGTTCTCTGTGCAGATATTGACAAACAAACAAAATAAGAGTAAGGATAGACATGGTGTAAAATTACAGATTACTGAGCTGAAATCCTGCTTATTTCTGACTTCTTGAAACCGTATAACAGCACTTATTATTATTATTTATATATATATGAAATCATCTTTTTATTTAAACTGGATGATTAGTATCATCATCAGGTTACTGCTGTAAAATTATTATTTTATGCAAATAAACACATTCACTGAGACAAGGATCTACCTGTATGTCAAGCCAGAGCATGTTCTTTCTGTTCTAGCTTGTTTGTCTGATATGTTTTAGGTAATTACATTTTTATATAAATATTAATTTTCTGACTTTTATTTTGTTACTTTTTTGTTACTTTCCCTTAGAAGGCCTTCTTCTGAAATTATGGGAAGCAACAGTGAGTTTGATGCTCTTTGCACACTAAGAAGACCGCAGTGCCTGTTGGAACACTGCAGTGAGGATTTGATTATATTCATCCACAAAACAATAGTAAGGTCAGGTATTGGTGATGTTCTATAGCACTAAGCAGAGGGGTTCTGTACAAGTTTAGCCAGCAGTTGGCATTAGGGATGTTTTTTTTTTGTTTTGTTTTTTTTACCAAGATGGATACATTCAGTGATTAGAGTGTACTTATTAATGAATAAAATTTGTATTTATGACTGACCTGGGAATTGAGCCACAGTTTGCCAGTTGGAGGGCTGTATATACTATATATAACAGCTGAATGTGTTCAAGCCAAGTTCAGAGGTTCTCTGAATTCTGTTGTTTGGACCTCACAGTTTATGTGACCACACCTAAAGCAAAGTCAGAAATACAAGTAGCTCTTGATTTTGTTCCCTGCAGTCAGTGACTGTCTTGGTTGTGATTTCAAAATAAAGGCCAAGCTGTCCTAATGTTTTGAGTACACCATGTTTGTTGTCTTTTCCTTTAGTAATTGCTTAACTATGAAACTATGCAGTTCCTTACAGCTGACATTAGTACAACTATGATTAAGGTGCTACAGAATATTCTTTGAGTGATACCATACAGAGGAACACTAGTTTTCCAATTACAGACTGTAGTATGTCTGTTTCTCTGCATACAGGTACATTGTTAGCCTCCTTTCACCGTGTTCTTCAATGTTTCAGGACCCCCACAAAGCAGGTATGATTGTGCACTGACACAGACAATAGTGGTGTGTTAGTGTGTATGGTGTTGGTACGAGTGGATCAGACACATCATTGCTGCTGGAGATTTTAAACACTGTCTACACATTCTTGGTTGGTGGACTATTCTCAGTCAAGTAGTGAAGCTGAGTTTCCCCATGTGAGAAACTTTTATATAGTGTTGTGTTTTTAAAATAATATAATTATCAAAATAATATTTCAACAAAATTTTAAAGGAAATTTTACTTAAAACAAAATTCTAACAATGCACAGATCAAACAAAAAGCCAAACACAGACTAATGTTAAACAAGCTAAGGAAGCAGGATAATAAACTTTTGCCATAATGAACCCCTAGGGCTTGTTAGAAAATGTATATTACACTGGAAAGTAATTACCCAATGCAAGCCCAGTTTAATACATGTGTAATTCCTCATACAGCACCCGATAAAATACTCTGAAAGTTACCCTGGGGACCAGTCACAAGTCATTCCCAAGTGTGGCCATCTGGACAATCCCTTGTTCATTTCCAAGGACTCCTTCAGGATGCATCACACTCCTGAGATTTTGTATTTATTCCTCTTGTATCTTCAGTTTCATTGTTGTTATTGTATTGGGTTCTGTGTTTGTGTTTTGATTTTAATGTCGTCACTTTGCCATGTTCTAGGTTTGAGGTTCTTATTTCTCATCTAGGAAGCATGTTCAAGGGTCAGAATGTGTTCCTGTTCTGTTTACATCACCTTTGTGTATTCTCCGTGATTTCCTTGTGTGTACAAACCAGATTCCAAAAAAGTTGGGACACTAAACAAATTGTGAATAAAAACTGAATGCAATGATGTGGAGGGGCCAACATCTAACATTTTATTCAAAATAGGACACAAATCACAGAACAAAAGTTTAAACTGAGAGAATGTATCATTTTAAGGGAAAAATATGTTGTTTCAAAATTTCATGGCGTCAACAAATTTTGGCCATTTTTTACCACTATATGGCATCCCCCCTTCTTCTTACAACACTCAACAGGCACAGAGGAGACCAGTTTCTCGAGTTTAGAAATAGGAATGCTCTCCCATTCATGTCTAATACAGGCCTTTAACTGTTCAATCATCTTGGGCCTTCTTTGTCGCACCTTCCTCTTTATGATGCGCCAAATGTTCTCTATAGGTGAAAGATCTGGATTGAGGCTGGACATTTCAGTACCCGGATCCTTCTCCTACGTAGCCATGATGTTGTGATTGCTGCAGAATGTGGTCTGGCATTATATTGTTGAAATATGCAGGGTCTTCCCTGAAAGAGATGACGTCTAGATGGGAGCATATGTTGTTCTAGAACCTGAACATAGTTCTCTGCATTAATGGTGCCTTTCCAGACATGCAAGCTGCCCATGCCACAAGCACTCATGCAAACCCATACCATCAGTGATGCAGGCTTCTGAACGGAGCGCTGATAACAACTTGGGTTATTCTTGTCCTCTCGGATGACATGACGTCCCAGTGTTCCATAAAGAACACCATTCTGCTATTGCTGCCCTATCTTTCTGCGCGACAATGGTGGAATTGGTGATCCTCTTACCATCTTGGCTTCAGAGAGACACTGAAACTCTGAGAAGTTCTTTTTATACCCAATCATGTTGCTCAATTTCCTTTTTTTCCAGCCAATTATTGCTACTTGTCCCAACTTTTTTGGGATTTGTTGACACTGAAATTTTGAACCAACATATTTTTCCTTTAAAATGTTACATTTACTCAGATTAAACTTTTGATCTGTCATCTATGTTCTATTACAAATAAAATATTGACATTTGCCATCTCCACATCATTGCATTCAGTTTTTATTCACAATTTGTTTAGTGTCCCAACTTTTTTGAAATCCAGTTTTTACTTTAGTCACACCCCAAACATGTGATCTCATTTGGTTATGCAGCTGTATTATGTTAATGTATATATTATCTTTTGTGTCTTTTGGGGTTACTCATCCAGGTTCTGGTCATTGTAATTGTACAGTACATGGCAATTAACTAAAAAACTACTTAAAGGCAAAGTTGTTTGACTGCTCAACCACTCACTGTGTGGTATGTCAAAGTGTTACAATCTGCACCACGTTCACATAGATGAATAAAGGACATTAAACATGTAAACAAATACATTCTTAAGACCTGCAAATGAACTTGAAAATAATGAATGCTTACTGGTGAGCCACTCCTTCCTGTGTTGGATGCAGAGCACAGAGTCAGAGAAGACAAAGAAAGGAATGAGAGTGGTGGAGACATGGCTGTTAGAAAGAGAAACAGGAGTGATGGAGGAGAAATATAATTTTAAATAAAACTCTTTTTCTTCTTCACTATCTTTCAGATAAGTGTCTGATATTGCTGTTAAAATGTCTTTTTGTTTTGCCATGATTAAAATAATTTCCAAGTATGGTTATTGTAGTGAACAGTGAAACCAGTGGTTTGAGTCACCTGGACAAAAGCCCTAGAAATAAAACAATGATTCCAAATCAGGTAATTTAGTTTTTAAATTAGAAATCAGGGTAACACTTTACACAAAGGGTGCATTAATTAACTATACTTCAGACATTAATAAACTAAAATGGTTAGAAAATATCACAATTAAGAATTAAGCAATGATAAGAAACAAGAACTAGCATTAATTAGTATTATTTTAAGATTTTAGTATATAATCTAATATACTAAATACTAATATAATGCTATTTTTTGTTTCTAGCCTGACTTGCTGATTGTGACAATACATAATTGTAAATTAATGTACCCTTATTGTAAAGTGTTACCGAGATCAGATAACAAATCTGTTTTCCATTCCAACACGAAATGGATATTCTTTGAAAATCTTCCTTTAAGTGGTGTGATGACCACAGGTTAGAGGCTAGACAAAGAAATAAGAATACAATTATGTATAATAAAAATGTTTATTATCCATAAGCATAAGTGTAGAAAACACTGAAGGAGAGCCTCCCTAGCTTTATTTAATCCACGAGGGTGATAGCAGAAAAAGATATTTCTCACAACAATGGTGCTTTTCTGTATAATAATCATAATATATAGTGTATTTAACTTTTAACATGTTTTCAATTCTAATTTTATCTAAATACGAGCGAGAGAATGGTGAGTGCCTACCAGTGGCGGATGCTGGTCTTTCAAGGAGGGGAAGCTCAATTTCGGCCTACATCATAAAATGTGTCGGTTTATTTATACGTAAATTCTACCCTCCGTTCCTTTTTAAGAAAATGATCTGTGACCCTGTCGTACCAACAAGGCGTCTTTTCCAGGGACTTGACTAGTGTCCTCTCAATGGCCAGCAGAGCTAGGCTGCTTAAACGGCCTTGGCCCATGTGAAGTGTGTCCGCCTGTGAGTGCTTTGTGACGGTGGAGGGGCTCAGCAGCACCCGCTGGACAGAAACTGCGATAGAAGTCAGAAAGAGTGATAGAAGTCAGTTTCCAAACACAAGCAGCTACAAAAAACTCCACCAGAAATAGAAGCTAGATTTGTCGCTAGTCGTTTTTAACAAAGAAAATGCCGCTAAGAGGATTAAGAAAGTCTGGTTCAACTCAGAACAGAATGAAAATGTACTGCTCCCACGGATCTTTACACCAAAGGATCGCTGATTCGCTCATTTCGCTGTCAATCAAAAAGGGATTCAGCCTCAGACAGATCATCCAATCATCATGCAGAAGCTAAGCGTCCGGGCCAGCCGAGGCCAGCCCACTGCCCCATAGACCCTCAGAGACGCTGAGCGTCCGATGGGCGGGACAAAGCCCAGCATTTATCCAATGACTCGTCTCGTTTCGCTGCACTTCACTGCTTCGTTATTGAACTCTGTTTAAATCACTGCGGGAATGATTGAGAGGAAAGCCGCGTCTTTACCAGTGATAAGAAGCTGATTCTGAACAAAAGTTTAGCGCGTTGTAGTGCATATTTATTCAATGACATGTACACACAACAGTATATATTTGATCACTTATTTTTTGAGATTTTAGGGGAAGCTGAGCTTCCCTTGCAGTCTTAGAGCAATCGCCTCTGGTGCCTACCCGTAAGAGGATTATGGCAGCCCAGACGGACAAAAACTACGCAACCTGCAGTTCACCACTCACGACTAAGGGGCGCACACATACCATCACATCATAGACAAATGCTTAATTCAATGAAATTCACCTAAAATAATAAAAAAAACATTGCAACTGTTACATGTGGTTAAATGTGCAAAAATATCTATTTAGAATGGTTCTGGAGGCTGTACAGGCCGCCTCATAGATGCTTGCCTGCTCTGACCGTCAGAAATTATTCTAGAAGAATCTGTAGACTTAGTTCAGTTTCATAATTTGTTGGAAGGGCTGCAAAATGCTCAGTATTTGTTTTACTTAAATGGAGGTCAATGTAAATTGCTGCCTCAGAATATGGTACACTAGGGGACACCAGCTCTCCACATATTTTTGTGATTTATCTTCTATTACTTCTCAAAGTTTCTGCATAGTCATTGGCAAAATTGACAATATCCCTCAGGGCCATAAGGATGAAAAGATCAAAATCATCATCTTGGGTAATTTCTTCATGGTAGTTTATCAAAGGGTAGATACTGTTCACATGGATCCCCAGCTTACTACTGCACTCTTGCACCTGACAAGAAAAATTAACAAAGCAGTCATGATAAAAGAAAATTAAAATGTTGACCGTAACTGGCACAACTGATAACTGCATTTGGAAATTTAAAACATTTCCAATCATGTGATTTTAATTTGAGTCAAGATATATTTCTCTAGGATTAGAATCTGGACTCTGAGCAGAACAGAAAAATGGTCATAATGTACTTCAAAATATTATCTGTTTGTTCCTCTTTAAAAACTTAAAAATAAAATAGATAAATATAATAAAAATCCGAAAAGTACATTCCAGCAGTGAAAAACAGGTCTTCCTAAAATATCATCCTGTACAGCCTTTAGGTAATATACTCTTGTCAATTTTGGCCTTTTTATACATTCATATGCAAAATATAACCATACATTGGTCAAATGATACATTGTTTGATTTTGTAATTGAGATGCCAGTGTACACTTTTTCTGAGAACACATAAGTGTGAAATACTTTGCATGTTTTTTTTTTTTTCAAATTCTGATCATATTAAAAACATAAAGTAGTTACTATTTTCCCTTTAAATAGTAAATGAACTCATACAAAACATAATTTCAAATTCAGTTTCATAAAAGTCACTTCAGTTATTTCTGTTTTATAAAGCACCTACCTTATTTTTTACTTTTTTACTGAGGTAGATTTTCTTTACATCCCTGTCGACCTCCCCACATATTTTATCTATGTTAGTCAAAACAATGACCTGTGGGATTCCTACAAATTGAAAAGATGTACACCAGAAGAAAAAAATGAATAGATGTCCTTCTTTCCTTTTGTTTTTTAAAAGGCTTTATATTTATTAGTAAACTTAATCCTAAGTAAGTGATCCACTGTTTTCCTAAGAGAAATAATTACATGATATACAATCTGTCATTAACAAACATCATATTTTAATTAAAGTCCTAAAGTAAAAACCTGAACATACCCAACTCGCTGGCCTTTTCTCTGACATTCTTTAACTTGTCATAAGTTCCTTCACTGATAAATGAGAGAGATGATCCTGGAAGAATATTCACCAGACAGTGAACTCTGTCGCACAGACTTGGGCTTTGGTTGTAATATGGCCCATCAGTATGTATCTGTCGTTGAGGATTAAACTAAAAGACAGGACAAAACATGAAGACCAATTAATTCTAGCCAATCACACAGTGCAAGGATGCATCTCTGTGTAAGATTCCTTAGAATCCAGCATAACACACATGTATTTTGACATTTCAGCAGGCCTGCAAGTGAACACAAACTCCCAGTTCCAATATGTTAACTACTCCAGCTAGCATTGTGCAGAGTGATCAGGAGAGGGCAATTCCACTGAAAGCAAACTCAGTAGTGCCCTTTTAGACCCCTGGCTATTAATGGCTGTGGCATAATTTGGTCTTGAACTCATGATCGCCCGATTATAAAAACTTCAACACATTCTAACAAACCCTAAAAAGTTGAGTATATTGGTGTACTTACAATGTAGCCATCCAAAATATGCCCCTCCATTATTTCGATGATGTCTCCTGTATGTACCCCATTATTTACATCTGTTTGAAATCCCATGATGTCAATCAATTGAAAAGGGTATTGACCACCTCCACATTTCTTCATCTGGAATGATTTCATCTAGAAATACAGAATCATATCACACCCAATTTTATAGGTTAGTCAGAACAGCTTACTGCTAAATCATCCACATTAACAAGCACAAATGTGCTACTCAATGTTGTCTTTGAAGATCTGAAACTTAAAGAAGTAATCTGTAATATTGACACCATACTTTTAAAATGGGAATTACAATACAGATTGAAAACAGTGAGCCATCTTCCTTCTCCTCCTCCTCCTCCACACCAGACACAAAGCTTGACCAAGTTGTCAGTTTGACGAAAACTAATTAACACAGATGAACTAATTTCAGATCTAATGATATAGTAATTCTAAACTATTAAGTATTCAACTGATTATGCAGTAATTATTCATTAAACATTATGCAGTATCTACTGTAAATTATTCATTCCCATGACTATGAGATAGATCTCACCTGCAGCTCATAATTTCCGCAGGTTGAAATGTCACTCCATCCCCTCAGTCCCCTCAAAGCATGGTCATTTCAGCTACAATTCCAAGCCTTTTTCTGCTTCTAGTCCTCATGATTTTTTATCCTTTTGCCTGGCCTCCCTTCCTGATTTTCAAATTTAATTTGTGGACTCTGACACCTTGTGCTTTCTTTTTGAATTTGGAGCCATTTGTCCCCCAGCTGTCTATCCAATTTTTTGCACCTGTGTTTACATATTGTGCTTGTTAGGCTTTAATAGACACAATATGTAAACACAGGCGCAAAAAAATTGGACCCTAACCTCCCACCTGGTGCTGGTCTGTCACACTGTAATACAAGTTTGATAAAAATCTCATCCTGACATGTCAGATTTGAACTTAGGATACACGTCACAGCATTTAAATCTTAACCACTTTATTATCAAAAAAGTTTGATATACTTTTAAATATTCTCTTTTAACCACAAAAACACATTCGTGGTTTATTTACAACATTTAACCAAAAAATGTCCCAGCTCCATGGCAGTCTCTCTTTTCTTAAATGTTTATTTGCTGATTCTTTGGATTAGGTGCTTTGTATATATTTACAGATAGAAATATTATGTACATCACTAAAAATATCCTCATACTGTGTAAAGACAATCCCTTTAGCAGTCAGAAATCACATACATATACCTCGTGCAGCTCACTCCATTTAATAACAGGCTCTAATGTTATTTACAGGATGTTTGCAAGACTAGCTTTAAGGACAGAATATTGGAAATGCTGAATTGAACTCCAGGTTATGCAAAGTGTGTAAATATTTCAGAGAAAAATACATGGACATTTAAGGGGGCATATTATACCAATATACATGTTAGAATAGGTCTATGGGCTACAAAACATGTTCATGAAGTTTGCACAAAATCACTTTCAGACAAAGAGACCTCTAGTATAGAGCTCTATTCTTGCCAGTTTCAGTCCCTTTCAGAATGAGCTGTTAAAGAGCTCTGTTACCTTTATGCAAATAAGCTGTTGCTGGCCACGCCCCACCAATTCAATATTTACGCTAAGCGTTTACCACATGTGAAAATTCACTCACACACACAACCACACACTTACACATTCAAATATGTAGACAGTTTCAAACACTCACCCAATCACTTACACACTCACCCAGTCACTCTCACATGTGGACAGTTTCTAACACTCACCCAATCACTTACACACTCACCCAGTCACTCTCACATGTGGACAGTTTCTAACACTCACCCAATCACTTACACACTCACCCAGTCGCTCTCACATGTGGACAGTTTCTAACACTCACCCAGTCACTCAGAGGCGCAATCCAACCCTATATGTTTGGCCCTGTGTTGCACCCAGAGCAAGAAGATGTCGGTATTTGTCTGATTCTGTAACAGCTGCAGTCCATAAAGTGGAATAGGAAACAAAAGAAACAAACTTAGCTGTTTATTCTCCAGCTTAAAAATTGTGTCAGCTTAAATGATGCAGTAGTTTTGTCCAGGCGCCTGTAACTGCTTAACTGTTTAAGGTGTTCAATGAAAACCTCAAATATGCCAGTGTTAGTGTGATTGTGTGAATATAGCAACAGCATTTAAGGTGGAACTGAAACTTTGAAGAACTCAACTTGGAAGTAACTGTCATTTTTTTATGTGGTATGAAATAGTAAGCAATTTTAGACTGTACTGGTGTGTTTGGGGAAGTTTAAACAATTACTAGACCGTATAAAAACACCAGTATATGTTCACTTTTCAGCTTCAAAGTTTGGTTCATGTTTGGTTCATTTGCTTCATACTGTGGCACTGTGAGGATTTTAAGGTCATGGAGAGTAGCTGTGCTGTGAACGTCACCTCTAAATATATTCCCGTGGCTGTGTTTGTAGACTATTATTTTTTAACAATCCAACCTCGTGAAGAACAGTCACAGGTTTACCTCACTGGTGTTTCCACATCTCAGTCTCGTGGGGTGTTTTTCCTCTTTTTATTTCCTGAGGGATAATTTCTCTTCATCTTCTGATGATACACAAACCCTCCCTAATCTGAGACGAGGGGGCCTTCGTTAGTTTGTGGGGCCATACACAATGTGGGTAGTGAGCGTATAGGGCGGTCCGGGTCTGCCTGTACAAACACCTTCACAAATGCCAGACTGGATCTATGCAAATTTCCCTAGTGTGACATTACAACAAGGAAGCCATCCATACGGCTCATACAAGCATATGATTCCTTAAAGGAAGCGGGGGACACTACACCCTGTAAACAGCAACCTTAAACATTTAATACTCAATATTAGAAAAACATGCAAAAGCATTTTTATTCATTTTTTTTTTTTCACAGCACTGTAGCTAAAAATCTGTTTACAGTTACTTACTGATGATGTGAAGCTAGTTCCATCCAAGCTGTTCTTCAGGGCGCCAATGAAATTCCGGCCCAACAGGGCCCTCTGGACAGAGTTGATGAAGGACGACTTCCCTGCTCCTACTGGTTCAATCACCAGAATTCTTAGGACATCTAAACTTGACTGAAAATCACCCAGTTCCTGCAGTATTGCACTGTTTTTCCTAAGAACACAGACAGGTCACAATTTTTAGAAGGTAAAATGTTTAATTGTATTTTTAAAAAAATGTTTCACAACTCATTGGGACATGTTATACATCGGACACACTTTCTGACTGAAATATCACCAGTGCTACAGCATAACTGAATAGGCAGACCTATGCTGAAGCAGCGCCTATTTTAGAAGCATGGTGGGGATGGCAATCTAGCAGTTTCTATGCAGAAACCACACAGTAATCTTGTTGAATGTGCAGTCACTAATAGCAACTTCTTTCGCAATTGAAATCAACATTATTTCTTTTTAATTTTTTTTTTATTATAATTTTTTTAAACATATTCACACACTCATTATAATTATCTAATCTAATATTGCATTTAAATTTATATTAAACTA
Organism: Hoplias malabaricus; assembly: GCF_029633855.1. Classification (NCBI taxonomy): domain Eukaryota; kingdom Metazoa; phylum Chordata; class Actinopteri; order Characiformes; family Erythrinidae; genus Hoplias; species Hoplias malabaricus. The sequence goes on from NC_089801.1 coordinate 80,959,971, forward strand.
AATTAAAAAATCCATTAAAGTAAACAAAAAATAAATAAATATAAAATGATTTAGAAAATATATACAGAAAAAACAAGAAACATTAAATGAATTTAATTAAATAAACTTCATATTTATTTATTTATTTGTAGTTTATTTGATTAAATTCATTTAAAGATTCATTATGAAGAAGGCACACTGCCCAGATCTGTCACATCAACTGACATACCACAATGCTAGCTAGATACACTAGAAAAGAAGAGGAGGAGACAAATTATCCACCCAGAGATTGAGGCAACTTGTGTTTTTGAACTGTTTGGCAAATGTCTCTTTTTGGATAGAATGTGTTGAACCACCACCTAAATCTCTTTTTACATTTGTTATTGTTTTTTTCAGTTATTTTAAAAATGCTGTCAAGTTTTCCTGTTAAAACATTTTTTATTTGTATTTTTTTTCATTTAAATAATGCTAAGTAACAAAAAAAGTGTTTGTAGTAATTAATCCTTGTTGTCCATTAAAAAAATAAATACATAAAATTGGCTTACCCCCATGGAACCTTCCTCCAAGGTTTTTCCAGTTCTGATTAAGATAAAATTAATCAGTTTTAGAGAAAAAAAACTGCCTTAAGAAATATGTCTGATGATGAACATAAGGTGTATTTAAAGCATATACTGTGTGACTTTGTCCACTTTAATATGCACCTTTTGAAGTGGTCATAAGCATGTGGTCACCATGCCCAATGCCAAGCATGAACCAAAGGTGTATAAAACCCCCCAGCATTGTGATGGGGCTCCACCCAATGCATTGGTGGTGAACTGACATGCCAGATCTAGTCATCCTACATTGGTCCTTGACCATACTAATGTGGCTGATTGCAATCAAATCCATGCCAAATGCACTGAAAATCTTCCCAGTAGAAAAGAAGCTGGCACTGCAGCAAAGAGGACAGAGTACCTATTAATAGCCTTAATTTCAGAACAGACACTGGGTGTTTGTTTTTGTCTAGAAACTATTGGACCTGTAGTAAATTCATCTTCATTCTTGCTTCACTCACCTGATGGAGATGGCGGAGGTGATGGAGGTACAGATGAGGAGTTTGTTCCCATTTTTGTATCTGTCAAAAAACATTACATAACAGTTAACACAAACCAATAACTTTTAGGAGGGAAACCAAACATTAACTGAAATCATTATAACAGTAGCCTTAACAGTAGCAGAAAGCAAGAAACTTAATGATTTCCCATTCTTGTTTAATAAATGCTCTGGGTATTTTATAAAATATACAGTGTATTTTGACACCCTGTGTTTGCTTCACTCTGTTTACCCTCATTTTTGACCTCTAAATACAAGAACGCAACCATTTCTCATTCAACACTCCGTTAACTGTAAACAGCTAATGAGCATCATAAGTTTCCATGTTTAATTTCATTTTAGTGTTCACTTAGTGGGGCCTCGGACCATTGACAGTAATATACTGAACACAAAACATAAACGCAACACTTTTGTTTTTGCTCCAATTTTTCACAAGCTGATCTCAAAGATCTAAGACTTTTTCTATGTACTCATAAGGCCTTTTTCTCTCAAATATAGTTCCCAAATTTGTCTAAATCTGTTAGTGGGCACTTTGCAGAAATAATCCATCCACCTCACAGATGTGGCATATCAAGATGCAGATTAGACAGCGTGATTACTGCACAGGTGTGCTTTAGGCTGGCCACAATAAAAGGCCACTCTAAAATGTGCAGTTTACTTTTACTGTATTGGGGGGTCCGGCAGGGTGAATGGAGAGCTACTCTCAGATGGTCATCTCGTAACGCTTTTGCTTACTTGCTGTGGCATGCTTTTGAAGGCAAATCCTGGAGGCCTGCGTCACATGGCAGGTAATAGAGGATCTTTCTTGGTTGGGGAAGTTAAAAATAAAAGTCCAGCCTGCATGTTTTGTGATTGGTTTCGGTTTATCTACTCATTGTGTTTTTTTGTAGTGTTGTCACAATACCAAAATTCTGACTTTAGATATGATACCTGTCTAAATATCTTGATACCGATATTGAATCGATACCATTGCAAAAAACCTAAAACATCAAGGGCTATTTTCTATAGAAGATAGAAGAGGGATTCTCTTCTATAAAAGTAGGTAAAGTTTGTAGAGATAGTTGCTTGTGCTAGTCAGGGTTTTTTTTAATTCCTGAGAAGGTCTAAAAAGTCACCAAAACTACCAACAAAATCATTAAGGGAGGGAGAGGAGGTAAAGCGCTGCAGGCTCACACTGCCCCCTTGTAGCCCTCATTGGAAATACTGCTCTTATTTTAAAACACTCCTTAAACAACTGGAACTAATTATATGGGGTATTGTACCGAAATCAACTAACAGTCTACAATTGTGGTCATCTCTACAGAGTACAAGCTGAGAGCCAAAAGCACAGGTGCAGCAGCCAATTTTGAGTTTAGCAGACAGAGTTCATGCTGTCATAACGAGGTCCTGACAAAGTTAGTTTTTACAGTTTAATACCAGGATTAAAAAATTTGATTTTTCTGTTTATGCTTGCAGTCTCTTAGTATAACTGGGGCAGGGGGCTGGGGAGGGGGTTCCTGTAAAATCACTGTTCCCAAAATTTGCACATTTGCCAGAATCAGATACTAACTGTTCTGTTCACTTATTCATTCATGTTCTCTAAGCCTCTTCATCCTGTTCATGGTCACCTGGAATTATTAGGTGCAAAGCAGAAACACGCAGGACATGGCACCCTGTCCTGGGCACACATTTTATTATTACGAGGGATGCACCAATTTTTTAATGTTTGGGGCAAAACGTTCTCCAATAATTAGCACATCTGAGTAGCTGATACTGATATTAATAACTGATAATTTTAACTTTTTTTAATTAAAGCAAATCTAATTTTTTTTCAGGTTGTAATGTACACTTATGTACTTTTTAATTTTATCATTTAAGTTTATTAGTTGTTGTTCATTTTGAATGGTTCATGTTGACGGTTCCATATGAATGGATTTGAGAGAGGCACAAATTAGTACAGCACCGGGTTTGATTTGGAGAGCGGCATAAAGTGGCTCTGAGCGATCGAGGGAGAGTGTTTGAGCGAGTGATTGTAATCATTTATCATCGTGTTTCAGTAATAAATGCAGATGTGGAATGACTATTTTCATGTGTTTTATATATGAAGGGCTCCTGCACTGCGGTGGTTGAGAGTATTGGTCTGTGGTTTAACCTGCTGTGAGTGTGTGTGTGTGTGAACTGAACATTGCTGATATTTTAAATAAGTTTTCACAATGGAGAAATCTAATCCCAGAAACAGTTCTTTGTAGAAACTGTGAATAACATCCACACATCAAACCAATAACTTAAAAAAATAAAAAAATAAATAAAAAACATCCACATATCGGCAAATAATATATTGGCCGCTGATATACCGTGCATCACTGGTTATTACCCACATGAGATCAAGTCTCTACCTTAGGTGGTGGTTTTATTTATTAAGTTTGACAACACCAACAACCTTAGACTATGCAACTCCCATTTACTAAGGTGGGAGAACCCAATAATCAAACAATCTACCATCAAAAATAAGTTTAACAATATTACAGCCTTATCGCAAGAGGAAAAACTGCATTACATTTAACAGTATGGTATTTCCAAACTCTTTGAAATACACAGTAAATACAAATTCAAGCTTGAATGGGCCAACTTACCAAAAGGGATTCACACTCCCACCCCACTGCCCACAATTATCACTAAACTGCAAAACCACACAAAACAAACCTCATGCACAAATAAGGACTGATGTGGCAACCGTTTGCCCATGGCACTAATCAAAAACATGTTTTTTGATGCTCTTACAAGGCGTACTGGCAAATAAAAAAAAATTATGAAAACCACAGAAACAAAGATACAGTGGCCAATAAAACACAGCCATACTCCTACCAAGATACACATCATAAGACTACATATACTTACACATACACACTCATTTACAAAGTAACTTTAATGACTAAAAATGATAAGACATACTTTTACATAGGTACATCCACTTAAAACATGGAGGGGAAGGGGAAACAGAAACACCCCAGCATTCTCATGGGAACCAACTAAGACTACAAATAAAACAATAAGATATCACCCATTAACCAGTACTCATGTTTTTACTTTCCCCACAACCAATGTTATCCTTATTAAACTTAAGATGCACTAGCCCAGGAGCCAGTAAATTCACATTGTCTGCTCCAACGGTTAACTGAGTTACCTTTCTACAATCATTCAAATTAAATAGACTCTCAGCTTAAACAGCCCACATCTGTCCCTCACCACTGTATTTGAAGTCCGTTTAGTGAGACTACTTCAGCAGCACCTGCTGGGCACAATTCTCTGATCTGCTTCTCCACTCCTTAGACACACCGTGAATAAAACTGCGCCACCAACCGCACCCACACGACCCAGATACTTCCCAACTAACAAACTAACGCGAGAGCGCCTCTGTATACACTTAAAGGGGAAGGTTGCCTATTAATTATTCGTTCCAAGGCCGTGTCCCACCAACTAAACCTAAAATGATACGCATGTCAACAGTAGTAAAACAGGCCTAACATAAAATTTCTTCTTTTAAGGGATACAAACATGACCAATTTTACCTTTTCTGGCCAGAGGAACGTTCTAACAGTCTGAGAGTCTGGAAACAATGCTTTCACTTTCTCTGCTCCTAGCGTGGAGCGTTTTGATTAGAAATGGAAACAACCACCTGGACAGGAAATAAGACTCATCAAAATGTGGAAACTAAATGTGGAAATAGTTTGGGAAGCACAGTCCTGTGTGATCTGCTCACTTGTTTCCACAGGTTAATCTGATTTAATAAAAATAATTAGTAGAAGTAATACACAAGTAAGAAAGTTTATTAGGGTTTTCCTGGAATTTTTATCAGAACAGATAATCAAGCTAGCAAAACAGACCTGAGGACATGTAAGAGTATGTCACACAGAAGCAACGTATATTCCAGGGCCGTCAGATATGAATGATGAGGGGCTAAGCTTTAACCTGGGGTAATTGCCTCATAGTAGCAAATTTCTTTGACGAGGTACGGATTAAGCAAAACCACAAGGAGCTGCTGCCTTGTGTCATTATATTGCTTCAAAAAGTGTCATTTTATTGCTTCACAATATCGAGTATTCATTTGTGTACTTGAATTTATTTTAACAAAACCATCTGAGGCCAAGAAAAAACAGATTTGTCTCTGTCATGTATTTGAAAGCACTGTACATTTTGGTGAGGTTTAATTTGAAAAGCCTCAAAAAATGTAGTGATACATTCCATATCGTTTTCTTTGAATTACAAATCCACATAAATTTGACTGAAAATCTGGAAAACAAAGAGATTAGAATGATCATTTTAAAGTGTGCAAAAGAAACCTGTGTGTGTGTCATTTTTAAAATCATAATGATAACAGAAAATACCCAAATGATCCTGATCAAAAGTTTACATGCCCTAGTTCTTAATACAATGTATTGCCTCCTTTAACATCAGTGATAACTTGAAGTCTTTTGTGGTAGTTTTGGGTCAGGAACTTTATTCTCTCAGATGGGAAATCTGCCAATTATTTGCAAAATGCCTCCAGTTCTTTTAAATTGTTGGGCTGTCTTGCATGAACTGCCATAAGTGGCTCAATGATGCTGAGGTCAGGAGACTAAAGTGGCCACATCCCAAAAACATCCAGTTTTGAGGACATTGTTTTGCAGGGTATGAAAGGCTATGGTCTCTGCTTCATACATGGATTATTAGTATTTAATTTTACACCAATGACACTGTGCTAATCTCCAGAAAACAACAACAACAACAACTGTAAAACATTCTCCATTACTGTTCTCAGTACAGCAGTGCAGTTTTGTCCTGTCAGTTTCTTCAAGTGTCTAGAACACATCTGTGCATACAACATATGGTTCTAGATCTCGTTACATAACAGATGTCACTCATTAGTTCAGAAAGTGAAAGAAACTGTGTGTAGGTGGTGTGTACAAGTTCTGCAGTATCTTTTGAGTCTAAGAAAGTACCAGACTTCATGTAAAGTGTAGTCTGAAGGCCAACACTCTTTAAACAGTGACTCAGTCAAGGCAGTGGTTCTATGTCGAACCCTAAATGTTCAAACTGGGTTCTTTACTGAAACCTAAACCTAAAGACGAACTGTAACCTTTATGACAAACAATGCTTAGGACAACAGAATATAAAGAATGGTAAACATCCATCAACCTGTAAACTGATTTAAATGAGAAATAAAGAACAATATTTGGATTACAGGTTGAAAATATCCATAGTGCATTACTCTGCATAGTCTCTTGCTATGGACACAGCCTGTGGTTTTCTGAGAGGAGAAGGTACAGTACAAATCTGAGTTTGCAGTTCACTCACAGTGCCTTACTGGGTGAAGGAAACTCATGCAGCTGCTTGCAAATGGAATTTTTAATGGTCTTTGATGTTTCATTTTCAGTTCCGCCCATCTAAAGAATATTTCAGTTAAAAAGCATTTATTTTTGTCAGTGATAATCCATTGTTGTATGTAAAATTTAAATTCATATGAGGTTATTTCATTTTTGTCATGATATTGGCACACAGTTATGAAAAAAGAAATGGCAAAAATGTATTTGTATTTTCACTGGATTTGCCACCCATATATTTTGCATTTAGGGTTTACACACACACACAGGAGGGATTTATTATTTGTATTTAATTAATTATGGGATACAACCACATACTGTACAGCAATAGTACAGTAAACACTCAGTACTACCCTTGTGGAGGAAGCGGGTATTACAATATTTATTTATATCTGTAACATGTATATCTGTAACTATATGCAAATTTTAAATAAAATAATATAATTTTTCTCTACGGGCGGCATGGTGGCCCAGCAGGTAGTGTCGTAGTCACACAGCTCCAGGGACCTGGAGGTTGTGGGTTCGAGTCCCGCTCCGGGTGACTGTCTGTGAGGGTGTGTGTCTGTGGTTTGTTCTCCCCGTGTCCGCGTGGGTTTCCTCCGGGTGCTCCGGTTTCCTCCTACAGTCCAAAAACACACGTTAGTAGGTGGATTGATGACTCAAAAGTGTCCGTAGGTGTGAGTGAATGTGTGTCTGTTTTTCCCTGTGAAGGACTGGTGCTCCCTCCAGGGTGTATTCCTGCCTGCCCAATGATTCCAGGTAGGCTCTGGACCCACCGTGGCCCTGAATTGGATAAGCGGTTACAGATAATGAATGAATGAATGAATTTTTATCTACGATAATGTTTTTTTGTTTTTTTTTTACTTTTACCTGCTGTGACACATAGCTGCCAAAGTTATTCTTTTTGCTGCTGATTATATATGATTACAATATGAATTATTTCATCAAAATATTTTTTGAAATTTTTGCATAATTTTAAAAATTTTTGATTTTGCAAGTTTCCCAGTGTAAAAGTCAGTCCAAACACATCTGCAACCACTGTAGTTCGGACTACAGTGATTTAAAACCAACATGGTTCAAATTATTGTGGTACTAACAAAGTATGACGGTTTTGGGAAACAGTCTGACTTCAGATGGTGGTTAGTTTAACCATGCATCGTACCACGTTAGTTCAATGCTAGGCTCTGTCAATGTATGGGAAATGTGCCCCTGCTTGAGAGGGAGAAAGAAATTGGAAAAGAGGAACAGAGATATATGATGAGAGAAGAGAAGGAAGGAGAGAGCATGAAAAAGGGAAAATGAAACAAAACGAAATGTGTTTTAGAACATTTTATGAAGTATATAATGAATGTTTACTAATGATAAATTTTCTTTTATCATTTTATTTTGTCTTTTATTTTGAAAATCCACTTCCTGATGCAGTTGGACTAAACTCTAGTGTTGCTGTCTTCACACAGCTGTGTCCAGCTGCAGAGTCTGGGTTTATTCTATCTGACACAAACGCACTGAGGAGTCTAAATGAAGATAAAACCCAGCACAGAGGGGTTCAGTGAATGTGGTGGTGAGTGTGTGTAAATGTGTGAGTGTGTGTGTGTCAGTGGAGATGCTGTAGAAGGACAGAGTGCCGGCCGGACAGTCCACATACACTCCTACTCTGTTAGATCTGGAGGGAGGAGGAGGGAGAGCAGTGATGTTCTTTTTGTGACGGACAGAGTAACTGTTATTAAAGCAGATCAGACTCCAGGACTTTTCATTTGCTCCAAACCCACAGTCACTGCGTCCTTTTCTCCCAACTGATTTATACGCCACTGAAATATAAACCCCCCACTTCCCACTCCACTCAGTTTCCCAGTAACAGCGTCCAGTCAGACTCTCTCTGCAAAGAACCTGCCCATAGTAGCTGAATCTCTCTGGATGATCAGGATACAACTGTTTCTCCTTCACACATGTCACCTTCCTGTTCCCCTCAGACAAAGAGAGATGTGTGTTCACTGTGTTTGGGTCCAGTGTGAGCTCACAGGCATCTGCACACAACAAGATACACAACACACAATCAGACACACAACACACAATTAGATACACTACATACAATCAGACACACCGCACACAATCAATCAGTCAGATACACAAAAAGATACACTACACACAATCGGATACTCCCCACACACACACGATCAGATATAAAACACGCATTCTAACATACAACACTAACGCACAACAAGATACACAACACAATATCATATACACTACACACAATCAGACACAACACACAATCATATACACTACACCAACACACAATCAGACACACAACACAATCATATACTCTACACACAATCAGATATTCTACATACAGTCAGATACACTAGTGACTTGCACAAAACACAGTCTGAACACAATTTGGAAGGAGAAGAGTCATTTTCACAATGAGCGACAAGACAGGACTGAACACATTGAGCTTATATACAGAGACACAATGATCTGCAGCTCACAGGTGTGGGGCAAGGCTAAGGTAAAACACAAGGAGAACACGTGACTATGACAAAAAATAAAACAGAGCAAAACACAGTTAACAGAACCTAAATATAAATAGATCCTGACATAAAGCTGGAGTTCATAAAATACTGAAGGTTTGCATTAATGATATCTGACAGTTTAAATACTGATTATTAGAAATTATTAATAATTCACGTGTGAACATTACACTGACCACAGTGAACTTACATTTCTTTGGGCCTGGTTTGATCCTGTTCTCCCCGGCATATTCCATCCTGAAAGAAGAAACATTCTTATCCAAGCTGTTTCTTAATATTGATCTTGCTAATGTGTTTTTCCCTGTGATTTTTAAGAACAGATAATTTTTCATTAAGAATGTTCAAATACCCATTTAGTGTACAACAGAGGTTGAAAGTAATAAAATACTTGTACTCATGTAACTGTAATTTAGTAGTTATTTTGTATACTTGTACATAATACTACTTAAAATAAAAGGGCAAAAAAAAACATTGCGCTGGAGTGAATGATGGGCTGGAGAGCAATTTAACTCTAGAATCATAAGAAATATGGAGACGGACATGTCCGTCACCGGTGCAAATCCAGCTGAGTGCGAAACCCCTTCAAATTCCTATATTCCTATGTATATATTAACAAATTAAGAAACTGTAGTTTAGTCCAGCAACATTCAACGCCATGCCCTGAGCAGGAAAGAGACTTCAGACCAGAGCCCTGAAGTTGTGGAATGAGCTTAAGGACTCAGGTAAATTTAAAGCTGCAGGTAAACAATATTTTCAGGGTTGTGTGGTGCTACATGGTACACATGTGCATGCAGTTGTACACAGTTGTACATAATTTAAATACCTGAGTATCTCCAGTCGGCAATTTAGGTCCACCTTTTTATCGGAGAGCAACATCTCTCCTGTGGCTCCTGGGTGGTTGTAGGACAGATCCAGTTCTTTCAGGTGTGAGGGGTTTGAACTCAGAGCTGAAGCCAGAGAAGCACAACCTCCCTTTGTAACCATACAACCAGACAATCTGGAGAAAACCAGAAAAAAAGAGCTGTAGTATTTACAGATGCAAAGCAGATTGATGTTTAGTACAAAACCAGCAAGCACCAAATTCTGTACATTATGGATAAACACTCTGACATAAAACAAAACATCCAACCATATAAAAATTCATTCATTTCATATAAAAATAAACCTGAATGATGTAAACAACACTGAATACTTTTTTGAGCAGCTTAGTATTTTCATATAACCAACATGTTTAAATTAAAAGTATTTGTTTTTTTTCATAATTTAAGGTACCTGAAGGTCCTCAGAGCCACAACAGAGTAAACAAACCTATATTCATTCATTCACTGTCTGTAACCCTTATCTAGTTTATACATTTTTTTGGATGACAGGCAAGGGTGACGTAAGAGGAATCAGAGAAAATGGTACTAATGGGTAATTATGTTATTTTTTCCATTCACTTGTTCACTGTGATATATTTAAAAATCAGATTAAATTTTGAACAGACATCACTAGCTTTGTTTAAAGACTACAGATGCCTAGTGTGAGTACACACTGGGAGAAAAGATTAGGTAAGATTAATCACATGCAGTAAAACATACATTACATGAGTTATATATAACAAGGTAAAATAGCTTCATTTTGATTTCAAGGATTTGCTCAAAAAAAGTATTCAGTGTTGTTTAAACATGTTGGTTATATGAAAATACTAAGCTGCACAAAAAGGTATTCAGTGTTGTTTACATCATTCAGGTTTATTTTCATATGAAATGAATAATGTTTTAAAAATATGCAAAAATATGTTTTAATGTTGATGTCTGCACCTGTAACGTGCTTGGTTCTGTTCTGTTTTGGTTCCTGGTTGTTCTTTTGTCATGTGTTCTTCCTGCCCTCATCCTGACTGACAAAACTCGGAACTCAGGTTCAATATTAACGAAAAAGTAGCAAATAAGTAAGGATTTGTGAGTTGTTTTATTTGTCATTTACCTGTTTTCCATATAATAATAATAATAATAATAATAGTTGAATGTCCATCTCTAGCATTTGCAATCTTATTTTTTTATTCCAGTGTTACATGGGAATTCAGCCATCTCTTGTTCTTTAACTGCCATTAATGTGACTAGACTCAAGGGGCTTGAGGAGAATGTCAGCTGTCCAGATCTCTAGATTACAATTCCATGATTATATGTGGTTGGTGTGTGGCATGGTGGTGCAACAGGTAGTGTCCTTCCATGGTCCAAAATCACACCTTGGTAGGTGGATTTGGTGACTCAAATGTGTCCCTAGGTGCCCAGTTATTCTGGGTAGCCTCCAGACCCACCATGACCATGAACTAATTTAGGGACCCTCTCTCATAGTTTGTTTAATTCAAAAATACATCTCAGATGAGAAGGAATTTCAGATTTCTGATTCAGACTGACTATGCATGACTTTCTTTATACATGGCTACAGATGATAAATGCATTATTTCCCATTATCCCACACTCTCACCCTAGAATTTCATGCACTTCTTCAGGGATATAAAAACAGCCTTATTCTGAATTCACAGCTTAGATTTTGCATTCAGATATAAATCATAGGCCATCTGACCTGAGTGTCTCCAGCTTACAGTGTGAACTCTTCAGTCCAGCACAGAGCTTCTCCACTCCTGAATCCTGCAGGTCATTGTTACTAAGGTCCAGTTCTTTTAGGAGGGAATTTGACTGTTGTAAAACTGATTCCAGACATTCACAAGTTTTCTCCACAAGATTACAAGTATCCAGTCTGAAAAGAGATAATTACATGAAAAATGTTTGTGTGGATTTTGTATTTTTTTTTACAATAATTTCATTTTGGTTCATTGCTTCTAGCATTAGGATGGGAGACACTGTAAATAGGTGTAATAAAAAACCCAAAATTAATGACTGGCCCCAAGTATTTGGGTATTCAGATATTTGTTTCCTATATTTGGTATATATTATTCCAGATATTTGGTTCGTAATTTTGAGATTCAGATATTCAGTTTTTTGCAAAAATGTGGTTGTCCGTAACGGAAAACCTCCAACACATTCAGGCCTCAGAAGTAAAAACGGTGCTTTCCCCACTCCACCTTTATTTAGGTTAATCAACATAAAAGTCTTTGAGGAAATGAAGCCTAAAGCTCAGTGATACAAAACAGCCTAACATGCTAAAACAACACACTTACAATGGAGCAAGGCGATGCCGCAGTTAATTTTGTCAGCTTTGTGCCTGAAATGTGAGCATCTTCACTCTAACTGGTTAAATAGTGTATATTATTTGCCTTAACACAGTCTGGAGAGAGGAATATTAAAGCAGTGTTTGGAAGCATATTTTGTTAATGACAACCATATACACCACCCCGTACCCAGAGTATTCGAATATTCACCAAATATCCTGGCTGAAGCCCTAAAAATTGTATTCACGACAGCCCTAGTTTTTAATCAAGCATGTCATAGAGATTTCATTAAGACTCCAGAACTGTGCGTGAAAATTGAGGAATGTCCCCATTAAATAACCTGGAGAAAAGTGTGGTGGACAAACTCAGGAGATTTGGTTGGAGTTCTGGGCACTGATGACACTGATGCACCCTGAACCTGCAGAACATTTCTTTGGAGCTTGATTGGGGCTGCTTATATCTACTATCCAGTGTTGCAACCTGTCCTCATTTTTTCTGTTCCATCCACATTCAGGGAGATTAGCTACAGTGCAATGGGTTATAAACTTCTTGATTATGTTGACCACCCTGGACAAAGGAACATCAAGATCTCTGGAGAAGGACTTGTAACCTTGATTACTCTATTGATATTTTTCCACAATTTTTCCAGTTCTCAAGTCCTCAGATATTTATCTTCTCCTCTTTCTGTTCTCCATGCTTAGTGTGACACATACAGACACACAATGCAAAGATTAAGTCAACTTCTCTCCTTTTTATCTGGTATCAGGTGTGATTTTTACATTGCCCACATTTGTTACTTGCCACAGGTGAGGTTAAATCAGCATCACATGCTGGAATCAAAATTTTGAAAAATAATTTTGTCTGGCCCATTTTTGGAGTTTTGGGTGAAATTTGATCAACTTTGACTTTTTTTTTGTTCCAATACACAAATATAAACGTGTATAACAAACCATGTGTAATTGCAATCATTTTCTAGTAGAAATACTTCATTTTCTGGAAGACTTTCAGGGGTGCCAACACCTTTGGCCATGTCTGTATTTATAACCATAATATGGGTGACTTGGGGAAACAAAAATGAATTTAGCATCAATGAAAAAGATACAGTACACATCAAAGATTTTGACACATCTTCTATTAGTGATTGGTGGAATAGGGCTGGCCAGGTATAGAACTGTACACCAGCCCTTACACCTTCACAACCCAAGTGTGAAGCAGTTCTACAAATTAATTCTTGACAAGGCCACAGCTGTTCACTGAAAACCGTTCCAGGTGACAACCTCATGAAGCTGACTGAGAGAACAGCGAGAGTGTGCAAAGGTGTCATGAAAGCAAAAGGGGGCTACTCTGTATCTAAAGTATAAAACATATTCTGGTTTCTTTAAGTGTTTTCTACATTATTCCATATGTGTTCCTTCATATATTCAATGTCTTCCACATTAATTTACAATGTAGAAAATAATAATTAAAAAAATAACTCAGAACTGTTGTGAAAAATAATTTTATCACTTTGTATTAGTGGACAAATATCATTGAATGATGATTAGTTAAAATTAGAAAGTATAATTACATATTCATTGTATGAAACCTTGTATTCATATGAATGATTAATCAGTATTTTAACCATGCATTTAAACAGTTTAGAATCTGCACACCTTCTGACATGCTGACTCAGTGTTTACATCTTTCTAATTCCTTAGATCTTTAACAGATCTGCACTTAGGCTTGTAGTATAAATTCCAAGTGTTAGTTAGGACAGTTGAACTTTAGGGCACCTTAGTGACCTCAACTCCATTAGTGACCCCTCTGTATCTTGGTGACAGAAAAGGAGTGTGGGTAATAAAACCTACAGAGTCAGAAGGGCAAGATGAGTGTTTTGGGGTCACAGGTGCATGGGAAACATGCACGCAGAAACCTGAGTACTAACATGTCTAATTATGCATATTAATATATGTTAATCAGCCAGAAACGCCTTGCCAGCAGGGTATTCGTCATTTGGGGTATAAAACTATGGAGTCAGAGGGGAGAGGTCAGAACTCTGCGTGGAAGTGCACTAGGTTTCTCATGTATTAGTTCTCCTGGTTCCAGTATTAAAATAAATACTTTGGTTTGCTTTGAACTTCACTCGACTGGTTTTTGTAACGCTTCCGGAACGAGCACGCCTCCCTCAGGAGAGGGGGTGTATTTTGGATCTTTTGGAGATCTTCTAAATTTTAATTACTTTGGGAACGGTCCAAAAAGAACTTTAATTCTTCAATTGGTGACCCCGGACGTGCGGAAGTGTGAGAACAAGACCGACTTCGGACTCCTTTCCACTCGCGGCCGCAATTTATTGAGGTGGGTGAGCAGACCCTGTTTTATTCAAATTCTGCATATTGGAAATTCTAAATCAGAGTGGTGCGGAGGTCTGAAGGCGGTCTGGAGTGAGGTAATGAGCAAATCTATTTATTTTAAATATGTTTTTATAATTTGTTATTGGTTTATACATTTGGGGTTGCTTGGTTATGGAATTAAAAATGGAATTTATAATGGTTTAAATGGATGTTGTGCCCATCATGGAATTTATAATGGAATTTAATATGGTATAGATGGATGATTGGTTCCCATCTTGGAACTGAGTGGTGGCGTCCTCCACTGGAATCTGACGAGGTGTCCAGTTAATTGCCCGGTCGGGAAGCCCGCCCGTGGGATTGGTTTCCCCTAAAAGTATATTCAAAGCGGAAGTTGTTCCCGCGTATTTATTAATTTAAAAACAGCGGAAGTTGTTCCCGCCACGGTTTGAAGTGTATTTTAATGCAACCTGATTGTGTATTAGTGTGTTCTATGTTCTAAGAGGCTGTGTTATTTTTTGGGGCTATTTGCATGACTGTTGTGTATGTCTCTGCTCGCTAGAGGGCGATAGAGGAGTGTCTTGCTGTGTATGTGTATGTGTGTGTGTGTGTCAGCTGAAAGAATTTTTTTTTTTGGGAGAGAATGGAGAAAGTGGGGGACTGATCAACCCCCTTTTCTTGTGCGGTTGTTTTTGACTGTGTGTGTGTGGAAAACCTTCCATGGGCTGTAAAGAGCCATAAATTTTATGTGAGTGTGTTTAGAGAAAAGAGGGGAAAGGACATCTCTGTTTTTAGAGTGTCAGAGAGAGAGTGTGTTTAATGAGAACGGAAAATGTCATAAAGAGAGATTTAGAAATTAATAGGGAAAGAAATTTGTAATGGTATAAATTATGAGCTTCGTTCAAGGACAGTTATTTAAAGAATATGAACCTCAATAAAATGAGGGGTTTGTTTATCTATGACAATGAGCCTGAACGGAAGACGTTTTAAAGTAAAATATATAAAGTTAATTAAATGAGCTTTCTTGGAGACTATACATTAAGAAAATATAGACAATGAGCTCCAGAAAGACGTTTTTAGAGGTTGAGAATAGGTGAAAGGAGAGCAAGGTGTAAAGCTGAGTTATTAATAGGATATATTGAGGTAATTGTAAGGTTTAAATATGGGAATTACAGGGAAAATTGTTAATTGAACACTTGCTCTAATTTTGAATCTGGTTTCTTTGATATTGTTAATTTAGGCTGGTGGTGGATAAAATATATTTTGTTTACTGCTTATTGTCCTAAGAATCTTATTTTTCTGGTTTAGTTAGTATTTTTAACTATGGTAATTAGTCTACAAAAAAAAAAAAATAATAATTTTATTTTCTGCCACGGTTTGAATTTTTCGTTAATCATAACATATTTTGTAACCTGCTTGCTATTTCTCTAGTTCATTAAATTTTGCTTTCACTTGCTATAATATATCTTGTGATTTCACTGTGGCTTGAGGACTGTTGAGTGTCTATGGACATTTGTTTTGTTACTAAAATATAGTCGTTGGTTTAATTCTGTGTTGTGGGATCTTAGTCTTGCTTTTCTTGCTTTTTCGTTTCCTACAAATTTTGTTTCATATATTGGTGTGTTATTTCCTTCTGACTAATAAGCTTTTTTCTCTCTCTCCGTGGGTCGGTTTCATACTTCATGTAAATTAGGCTTGACTTGCTTTTAAATTCAATACTGTGTTTGAAGACAAACTTATGTTTTCTATCCATCTGTGAAATTCTTCACAGGGTTGAGGAGGTTCTGCTTTTCTTGGCTGAGTTTCTAAACTTGACTTTAAAACTTTGGACTTTTTATTTTATATAAACTAAGGCGGACTGTGCTGAGAGCAGCGGCGGCTGCGTGGGCGATTTGCGTGGGTGCTGGGGAACTGTTTTAATTCACTCTGAATTGCAATGAAACCTAGCGGTGATAATTGATTTGCAATTAAAGGGTGAACTAGAACGAAGACCAATTCAGGTAAGGTCCAATTTTTTAATCAGCTTCTTACAGACACTATGGCTACTCCTAGAGACTTACATAATGAATTAAACGGCATTTACGGCGTGGGGAATTGGGAATGGAAACCGTTTGTACAACAAATTGACATAATAACTGAGGGATTAAAACTGGGAGAAATACATTTGAAAAAGCGGGATGTTGTGCACAAAAGTGTGCTACAGAGATTTGAAACGTGGGCTAAATTACATACAGGGGAGAAAACTTGTTTAAATACCGGTATTAATCAGTTGAAATGAGAGCTGGAGGAAAGATTATGTCAGGCTGAAGTAGAGGTTAGTAAGGCTAGCCTTTTCCAAAGACCTAAGGCAAATAAAAGTTTAAAAATAGCTAAAACGGACATTGCGGAGCTTCAAAATTTTAAAATGGCGTTCCTCAGTCTCATTCCGCAGCTCGTGCTATTGAAGACACCAGGTCCGTCACCTTCGGACGCTCTATCACTCACTGCCGTAAACACGGAAGTGGACATTGAGTATATGAAACACAAGGGGGAGGAGCCTACAGCTCCTACAGCTCCGCCTCCCCCATATAACATAGGTCACGTCACACCAGTTGATAATGTCCCACCAGTTGATAATATCCTCCCTGTTTTCAGTGTTGATTCCGGCAAAGTGAGCGTACAGACAGACACAAGAGGTCGGGATTTTGCTTGCGAGCAGCCAGCTCAAAGTGACAAACAAACAAATGCACACACAGACGACCCATTCCAATTGCGAAAGCCACATGAGTCAATTTTAAATACACATATGGATATTAATACTGACCGTTATGACATTATTGATGACACGGGAAAGCATGTAGAACAGGATAATCCGCGTCTTGTCGATAAACAAACACTGACTACTCCATTTAAGAACTTGATGTCACGTAAAAATAAACAAAACATCAGGATTAAAGCAGATTTAGACGGCCATGTCACAACGGATGACTTTGACCAAGATGAGGGACTTATAGCAGATGATGAGGACAGTGCGAATGAACGTCGTGGTGGTAGACGGATTACTGATTTGAACAAAACATTGCGTGCCATGGAACAACTTATACTAGCAGAACAGAGACAATTGGACTTAAAACAACAGTCTTTAGAATGCGACATGCACACCTCAGACAAAACGGACATTTTGAGACGTAGCACCGGACCTCGACACCCACCTGACAGATATAAGACTGACACTAACGTTGACACTATGTTTCCATTAGTGGCCACTAGTACAGGAACATATAAATATGTACCATTATCATTAACTGATGCACAGACTTTGGTCGATCAGCTTCTGCCTTTATGTAGTGGAGCGGCTGCTTGGATTAGAAAGCTGGACAGTCTGACAGGTGGAGTGACTGTAGCACTTGGGGATTTTAGAAATAGTATTAAAAGATCAACTACTTCCATGGAAGCAGCTGAAATAGAGAAAAAGGCTGAGACATTTACTGAACCTGACTATGATCTTTTCTATATGAACAATTATAAGGAAAAATTTGATAATAAAGACAAGGAGATACTTAAGTTACAAAGAGACCTACTAACTGTTCAACTAGCAGAGGCCAGGAAATCTATAAATAATAATAAAAAGCAAATAAAGTCTGATACCATGATGCCTATGACTGCACTGCCACATATGCAATCACCACAAATATTTATAAACAAAAACACATATATGCCTACTCAATCAGGGCCACCACAAAACCCACCATATAATTATGGACTAAGTCCATATTTCCCATATCAGCCCTACTCATGGAGCAGGGGGCGTGGTAATGGTGGGAGGAGGGGCAGGGCCCGCCGTCGGACAGCGGCATGTCTAAGATGTGGAGCTTTGGACCACTGGGCAGCACAATGTAGGGCACCACTGTCTACTGACACCAGCTATCCACAACAGGCACCACAACCACAGGCGGCACCAAAACCGGAGCCATCACATCTTCCTGCTGGCCAATACAGCATGGAGCCGTGGGGTGGACATTGACGGGGCCATGAGGAGCACCAGGACAGCAGGGCCAGGGCAGAACCATGCTGTCATTAACTGTGGGGGCCTCCGAAATTGTTTTTCTGGTGGACACGGGAGCCACATGGTCAGCCATCAACGTTGTATTACCTGCACATTTGATGAGCGAACACACTGTGCAAGTAAGGGGCTTCTCGGGGAAACCTACATCACTGCCAAAAACAAGACATTTGCCAGTCAGTACTGGTACACAGACTGTGTCACATTCATTTTTAATTCCACCACAAGCACCCTTGAACATTTGTGGTAGAGACTTGTTGACTATTTTATGCCAACCAGATGGGATCACACTTATGTGGTTGGACGGACACAAAACTGTGGCAGTGGTGGGGTACACTGACGGTATGTACCTGATGAGACCTCAACAGGATGAGTCGATAGACATTTCCTGGGCTTTAGTGACTGGACAGACGGACCGGTCACCACGACTCATTGCCTTGTTCCACCACTGGTCGACTTGGATTACAGCCATGGCACCCTACGTTCCTCCGCCCGACCCATTCCATGTCACTCTGTTTTATGAGGTAGGGGGAGATTTAACTTATTATGAATATTTTCAAACAGAATTAGAGGGCATACAGTGGTCGGTTAATACCACAGGGATTTGTGTGGGTCCTGAAGGGGTGGCATCTCCTGTTTCACTAACACCACAACAACATTGTTGGTACAAACTGTCTGACACCGTGGCACCACACATTTCACTAGCTCTCGATCAGAGACACAAGGCCAAGCAGTTGGGCCCTATGGTAAAAAGAGCAAATGAGGCCACGGATTGGGTCAGGACACAGCTGCTTGGTCTCATGTTTTCGCAGTCCACACAGACATATCACATCACTGATAACTCACTAATCTTAGTCACATTGCACCATTAATTGCTGCCTAGACACCATGGTTGTGAGGACTGTGCTTATCTACAGATGGAGGTTTTATTAGCATCACTACCTGACACATTGTGGTCCACAGGACCAGATGATGTATGATAGACTAATCAAACACTTGTCTATTTTTGTATGAATATTACACAACCAATTTGGATTGCCCAATATAAACAACAAACCAGAGACTGTGTAAGAACATGTTAGCATTTTTAGAACTGACTGGTTACAGCAGACAATACATTACTGACTTTGTTGGACGAACATAACCTTTTAGACATGGTGAAATTGCTAGGGATGAGAAATTTGTCTGGTAAGCTAAATGGACGGTGGAGTCTGAACAGGCGTTTATAGACGTTAAACAAGCCTTATCAGTTGCAGTTTACTTAGCCAGACTTGACTATTAATTACCTTTTTACGCAGATGTTTCTGAAACAGACACTGTGATTAATGGTGTACTGTTTCAGAAAAAGGGGGATGGTAGAGCAGTACTAATGTATTTAAGTGTCTCATTGGACCTTATAGAGAGGAGACAATCACAGTGCACAAGACATGTAGCAGGACTGACTAAATTAGTTCAGAAAACAGCACATTTGGTAGCAGGATATCCATTGCGCATTCTAACCACACATGGAGTAGTAGCGTACATAAACTCACAGATGTTCACACTCACTACATTGAGACAGAGACGCATTCACAAAGCATTGACTGCACCCAACATCACCTACACACGAAGGAGTTAATATGGCGGATGGGATGATGGAAGGTCCACCACATGAATGCGAGGAACAGGTGGAAAGGCAAGGAAAAGTAAGACCAGACTTACAAGCCACACCCATTCCAGGGTCATGGAATTTATGGACGGATGGGTGTGGGTACAGGGCAGATACAGGTGAAGTCAGAGCAGGATACGCAGTAGTTCAGGAAGCGAAGGGGGAAACACATGAGTTTCAGACAGTTATTGCAGACGAAGTGAAACAAAACCCATCGGCGCAGAAGGCAGAACTGCTAGCAGTAATTTCAGCATTAGAAGTGGCACATATAGGAAAACAACAAAACACTGGAAAATTAAAAACAATGGTGGCACCCATACATGTCAGCATTAGTGGTTGATTACATCACTAAATGTCAGATTTGTAACATTCAGAATGTAACAAAAGCATTTAAACTAGCTCCAGGAAGGTTTCCATTGCCAGATTCTTATGGACATGAGATTCAAATGGATTACACAGATATGATTGACCCCATTAGGAGATATAGATATCTCCTGGTCGTAGTAGATAGATTCTCGGGGTGGGTAGAGGCACTCCCCACTCTGAGGGAAGATGTAAAATCAGTCTGTAAGTTTCTGATTAATTGTTGGATTACGGACCATGGGTTTCCTAGGAAAAAATTTTTTATTTTTTATTTTTTATATTTTTTCAGATAACGGGAGTCATTACATGAGTAAAACACTGCAGTGGGTGGAGCAGTCGTTGGGGCTGCGCCATAGCTATGGTTGTGTGTATCATCCTGCCTCACAAGGTCAGGTGGAGAGGATGAATTAAAATTTGAAATCTAAATTAGCAAAAATCAAACTGGCCAAGGGCATGAATTGGCTTCATGCCCTTCCAATTGCTTTAATTAGTGTCCATAGTTCAGTGAACAGAAATACAGGGTTAAATCCTTTTGAATTAGAGAGGGGCATCCCTTTTTAAGGCCCCTCCAGCGCGCTTGCGTCCCCCCAGAAACTACCTCAAGTAGAGTACCGACAGCTATATGAGAACTAAAAGCTGTTTGTAAAGATTTCTCTATACAGGTGAAGGAAAGGAGAGAAGGAGAAGAAACGGAGGAGAAGGATCCAGAAGTGACAGTCTCACCCTGGGTCCTCCTGAAGGTCATCAAGCGGAAGTGGTACAAACCTCGCTGGACAGGACCCTACCAAGTGACAGAGAGAACCAGTTGTGCAGTCCGGTTGAAGGGTAAAGGCTTATAGTGGTACCACCTCACAACAGTGCAGAGCCGCACCGACACCTAACATCAAACATTCACTGAAGGAAAAACAACACCTCAGAAGAGGCTGATCAAGCAGCCTCAACCAACATAGGGGCAGAATAATCCCCTGAGGCAGGGGCACGACAAGGAAAGTCTATCCTTGCCCCCAGCGCAGATCCCTACCAACGGATGAAGAATACACTTTAACACATACACATATAGGGCTCATTGTAATCTCTTAGTCCAGAGAGTGAGTGGTAGGACAGAGGTGTCCACTCCTAACAGGAGTGGTGTAATTGCCCGCTACCACCACAATCTGCCATCACGCTCTACCTAAGTAACTCGTCAAACCGGGGGTGACCTAGGCAGACCAATTTAACATTAATTGCTTACCATTTATTTAAATGTATTGACCTGTCAGTTGGACAGGTCAAAAGGGGGAATTGTTGTGAAAAATAATTTTATCACTTTGTATTAGTGGACAAATATCATTGAATGATGATTAGTTAAAATTAGAAAGTATAATTACATATTCATTGTATGAAACCTTGTATTCATATGAATGATTAATCAGTATTTTAACCATGCATTTAAACAGTTTAGAATCTGCACACCTTCTGACATGCTGACTCAGTGTTTACATCTTTCTAATTCCTTAGATCTTTAACAGATCTGCACTTAGGCTTGTAGTATAAATTCCAAGTGTTAGTTAGGACAGTTGAACTTTAGGGCACCTTAGTGACCTCAACTCCATTAGTGACCCCTCTGTATCTTGGTGACAGAAAAGGAGTGTGGGTAATAAAACCTACAGAGTCAGAAGGGCAAGATGAGTGTTTTGGGGTCACAGGTGCATGGGAAACATGCACGCAGAAACCTGAGTACTAACATGTCTAATTATGCATATTAATATATGTTAATCAGCCAGAAACGCCTTGCCAGCAGGGTATTCGTCATTTGGGGTATAAAACTATGGAGTCAGAGGGGAGAGGTCAGAACTCTGCGTGGAAGTGCACTAGGTTGCGTTTCTCATGTATTAGTTCTCCTGGTTCCAGTATTAAAATAAATACTTTGGTTTGCTTTGAACTTCACTCGACTGGTTTTTGTAACGCTTCCGGAACGAGCACGCCTCCCTCAGGAGAGGGGGTGTATTTTGGATCTTTTGGAGATCTTCTAAATTTTAATTACTTTGGGAACGGTCCAAAAAGAACTTTAATTCTTCAGAACTCATTGAATGAAAAGATGTGTCCAAACCTTTGACTGGTGCTGTACATTCACACTATATGGAAAATGGCCCAAAACAAAGGAAACCCTCACTGCGTGGATGTGTTCAAACGTTTTATGGGTACTGTACGTACAGAGCTCGCTGAGTGTTTTTCACCACTGGCAGTAATCTCCTCAATCCTTCATCTGATGGTCTGTATTTCTTCAGCTCAAATTTCTTTTGTGTCTCCTCTGACATCAGTAACATAAAAAGCAGAGCTGACCACTGTGTGGAGGAGAGTTTCTGTGTTGAGAGATCTCTTGAGTTCAGGTAGTTCTGGATCTCACTTGTCAGAGAACTGTCTTTCAGTTCATTCAGACAGTGGAAGAGGTTGATGGTATTCTCTGAGGATGTTTCCTTTTTAACTTTTCTCTTAATGTAGTCTGCAATGCCTTTCAGAAATTCTTCATTTATTTGCATCTCTGGCTGTAGACTCATGAGAAGTCTCTGATTAGATTCCAGTGACAGACCAAGAAGAAAGCGGAGGAAAAGGTCCAGGTGTCCATTTTCACTTTTCAAGGCTTTTTTCACTGCAGTTTTGAAGAGGTCAAGCAGTGTGTGTTTAAACATCCACTGTATTTTCTCCAGTGCGGTCTGAAGAAGTGGGTTGGATGTCTGACTGAAAGTGAGGAACACAAATACAGCAGCAAGAAATTCCTGGAAACTCAAATGCACAAAGCTGAACACCTTCTCGTCCTTCTTAAAGATTTGTGTACACACTCCAGAGTACACTAAATCCTTTTCAACCTCAATGTCACATTCTTTCAGATCCTTGTCATAGAATAGGATCTGTCCCTTCTGCAACTGAAGAAAAGCTAATTTTCCAAGCTTCAGTACACCCTCTGCTCCTAGTTTACCTCTCTCAGATGGTGGAACTGTGCTGTTTTTGTTCTGCACTGTGCTGTATTTCTCACTCTTTTGTCTCGTGTGAAACAGCAGGAAACGCGTGTACATTTCTGTCAGAGTTGTGGGAGCATTCCTCATGTCTTCCTCATTCTTCAAAATTTCCTGAAGCACAGAGGCTGAGATCCTACAGAAGACTGGTATGTGACACAAGATGTGAAGACTTCTAGCTCTTCTAATGTGTGTGATTATTCTGCTGGCTTGATCCTGATCTCTGATTCTCTTTCTGAAGTATTCCTCCTTCTGTTGGTCATTGAATCCACGTATTTCTGTCACGTGATCAAAGTACTCACGTGGGATCTGATTGGCTGCTGCTGGTCGAGAGGTGATCCAGATGAGAGCAGAAGGAATA
Source organism: Hoplias malabaricus (assembly GCF_029633855.1). Lineage (NCBI taxonomy): Eukaryota > Metazoa > Chordata > Actinopteri > Characiformes > Erythrinidae > Hoplias > Hoplias malabaricus. Next base: position 80,983,800 of record NC_089801.1, read on the forward strand.
AGATGTCCTTTGATGAGGTTTATTGTTAGTTTATTGAGAGTGGTCTCCTCTGTTACATTAGATACTTTCTTCTGCTTAAAATCCAGACTGAGTTGACTTTCATCCAGTCCATCCAATATAAAAACCATCTTACACTTGTCATTCAAAATCTCCAGTGCATCTCCACCACAGAACTCAGGATGAAAATAAAGCAGAAGTGTCCAGAGGCTGTATTCTTCATCTTTGATCAAGTTCATCTCTCGAAATGGAATGAACCATACAAAGTCTAAGTCCTGGTTGGTTTTGTCCTCGGCCCAGTCAAGAATGAACTTGTGTACAGAGGCTGTTTTTCCCACTCCAGCGATTCCCAGTGTGAGTACTCTTGTACTACACACATCAGACCTCACTTTGAAAAGTTCTGTGAATGTAACGGGTGTTTCATCGGGTTTGGGATAAAAAGTCTTTATCTGTCTAACTTCATGTTCAGTGCTCACTCCTCCAGTGCAACCTTCAATCACATAGAGTTCAGTGTAAATGTCCTTTAGTGGCACATTACTTCCTTCCTCTGAAGTCCCCTCATAAAACTTAGCAAAGTGTTTCTTAAACTTTATTTTCATTGTTCCTTTGACAATACATTGCTGTTTATCTACGGAAGGTAAGAACAAAACATGGTTATGAGTTTCATGACATGAGAAGAACAAATTGTGATCAATAGACATTTTAACCTGACTTTATTCATCACAAATAAAAAATATATATAGTTTTCATAGAGTCTTTGCTGATAAAGAAGTGAGTATAGATGCTGAGGTGTGAATGTGTACAATCACTCTTCATAAAATTCAGTATGTCAACAACAGAAATTAAACAGTGATTTGTTGTGTTGATTCAAATTCAAACTCTGTTTCTGTAGGATATGATTTACAGTGATGATAAATTCACCTGCAGTCAGCACTCTATCTGAGTCTCCAGTCGGAATTGCACTGAATAAGGAAGATGCACTTTTATCACAAACTTCTACATTTCTGTCTCCAACTGAAAGAGGGAACAAAAGTTTAAGTTAAAACCCCTATCTATAGCTCCCACTGAATAGGAAAAAACACTCAGGCTATGCATAAACAAAGATATTAAGAAAACAGGATTTTATCAAAACAGCTGTGTGGTCTTTTGAAAACCACAGGTGAGTGTTAGAGGCCAATGTTAAACAAGGCTTCAGCCTGCTAGGAGCATAAAACAAGATTCTGGCGCAGTGGACAAAGGTCATGCAATTTTTATTTGCAAGCAGGAAGAGGTGGCACGGTGTGCAACAAAAGTGTCACAAGCAAAACAAGGCCAGAGGCTTCACAGGGAAGTGGAAGATCACTTTGCAAGAGTTGTGGGTGATCAAGGCAAGTCGTAATAAGTTTTTGCGGGGAGCAACTTATGACATCCTTCCAACACCTCAAAACCTTGGACAGCAAACAGGTTATAAACGCTGAGTTTTACTTGATTCTTGTTTCGGCTCAGGATTCAACACACATCTGATGTCCTCTCTCAGACATGAAATTTCTAAGCAAATTTGATTAGAACGTACTTTCATACTTACCATTGGCAACTATGGAGCCAAGCAAAACATGCTCTTTAGCAATTACACTGAATTCATTCATTCATTATCTGTAACCACTTATCCAATTCAGGGTCGCGGTGGGTCCAGAGCCTACCTGGAATCATTGGGTGCAAGGCAGGTATACACCCTGGAGGGGACGCCAGTCCTTCACAGGGCAACACAGACACATTCACATCTATGGACACTTTTGAGTCGCCAATCCACCTACCAACGTGTGTTTTTGGACTGTGGGAGGAAACCGGAGCACCGGAGGAAACCCACGCGGACACGGGGAGAACACACTTAACTCCTCACAGACAGTCACCGGAGTGCGAATCGAACCCACAACCTCCAGGTCCCTGGAGCTGTGTGACTGCGACAGTACCTGCTGCGCCACTGCACCGCCAAATACACTGAATATTAATTCTCATATTTTTTTTATATTACATGCATTACATTTAGATAGGACACCAACAAATAATGGTGTTTGGGCTGGAAAACAGGAGCAAGAGAATAAAAAGGGAATATAAAAAATTATATGAATATGAAAAAGAAGGGTGTGTGTTTAAACAATGAATATAATTTCAGATTCAGTACCAAGTTTCAATTTGGTCTTCAGCTCCTCTGCGAGTTGGTTCTGGTTCATTTTTTTCAGGACAATCAGTGTGATCTCTACAGCTCTATTCCTCCCATATGCATTCATCATTTTATCCACAGTTTTAGGTCTGCCTGCCTTCTCCAGCTCAGCCCGTGGGATATGGGTGAAATTATCCACACCATTGGTCAAATAAAACTGAAATAATTCCAGGTCTTTGCCCTCCAGGTCAAGAAGAGTACTCAGCAGCACTTCTGAGATTGTTGTCATTGTGAAACACTAAAGAGTAAAAAGGAAATGAAAGTGTTTCATAAGTTCATAAGAAAATAACACACATGTGGCTAGGACACAATTCAATGAAAACAAACCTTGTATCAGACTGAAATTCAGGACAAACTCATGAAGCAGTGATAACACCCATCAGAAATCTGAGAGCAGAGTTACCTGATTCTGAGGTGGATTTTCAGTGTCTTTCAGAGGGGTCTAAAGTAGAAAAGTTCAGCTGTGTCTTTATCAGGAAATCTAGTCTTTCCACATAGAACAGAAATAATCTCATGATCTTTTATACACCTCTACACACACACACCCTCACTACTGAGGTTAAGACTGAAAAATAAACATGCTGTCACTTCAATCCCAGTTACTCAGAGAGGGAGCAGAGAGCAGTGAGATAAATTACAATTGACATCATTAACACACACAGCCTAAAAAGCAGTGTTCAACAGTTACTTCAATAGGAGGAAATTAAAGAAAGAAGTTTTCAAACTTTTCAGTGAGGACATTTGTGAGACACTGGGTGTCTTTGACTTTTTTAACTTTAACAACTGGTGTTTACAATATTTACTGGTAACCTATATTAATAACTATCAGACTAATACACTCTGAACAGTAGGAACAGTGATGGAAGTTACAGTTAAATGTCATTTCAGCACGTCTAACACAGAAAACCTCACTTCTCCTTCATATTCACTTTGTTCACTGGATCTTCTTTGCTCTGAATTTTGGGTTTGTAACATAACATAACAGATACCAGGCGGAAGCAGATTCAGATATGTGCACAAGTTACAAAACTGAATGAATACATAAGCAAGCTGAACCGTATTTACTGTATTTATTACAAGACACACACGCACACACAACTTTACTTTTAAAGTTCAGAGGGACTATTCTCTGGCTTCATCTGATTTCTCTAAATGGGATTTAACCAGAAACACAGAAGCTAGTCAGAACACTTTTTAATCATGTTACACTGAAGACTGTGGAGTAAACATGTGTTTTACTGGACTGATTGTCCAGAAATTTTAAGGTAATAAAGAAAATGAGAAAACATAAAAAAAAGATTCAAGGTCTTACACAGATATTTCAATAACGCATCACACATTTCACATCCCTGAACACTAAAATCCACTGAAATCGAACACAAACACATGTAATGTAATGTAAAGTGACACATGTAATGTCACTCATCAGAAATATGTGAACCGATTTACCTGATTCTTTACCTGGATCCTCAGAGTCAGGTACAACTGCATCAAGAAATCAGTCCACCACGTCAACACTGATTCAGTCCCCTTTCTTGTCTTTACCTGGACTTTATACTGACAGCACCCTCGTAGAAACCCTGGGTAAAGTCCAAGTCACACAGTATCTAATTCATTCGCTGCACAGGTGCCTCCCTATGCCTTAAACATGTGGAACATTTCCAATCAAATAGAGTTTGTGGCTGGAATTGAAAAAGGCTGTTCATGCTTGATTTCCAACCTTACAGAGCTTGAGCAGTTTTGCAAAGAGAAATGGAGTAAATTTGTAATGTCCAGATGTTTGCTAAATTTCCTTTTTGGATCAATGAAGTATCTATCTATCTATCTATATATCTGTCTATCTATGTGCAAGCCTGACTGAGAACAATCCACACACACTCAGTGCTGTGACTGTGGCCAAAGTAGATAAATATTTATGTAATCGCTTATTTGACATACATTTTTTTTAAATTGACTTTACTTTGTAGAAATCTGTTTTCAGATTGACAATCAAAAATAATTTTTAAATTATTGCTGAAAAAACTATACTGATTATTAGTGAAGGTAAGTCCTCCTCAGTGGAGAGAGCTTATCTTTATTCACTGAACTGTTTGCAAAGCAATTATGACTAAAGGCCACTGAACAAGCTGGCCTTTATCTGTTCCATATCCTTCACGCTTTCACAACAATGTCAGTCACACAATCCCATAAACAAGTCCAATGACTTGAAAAAACATATAGTGCATTAATTACAAACACCAGGATGTCTTCCTGCAAATCAGAAGCTGAATATTGGTAAGAACTAATTCCGACATTGTATTTGAAACAGTAAGTTAAAGCCTGATATTTTTCCATGTTTGAAAAAACAAACATATTTTGGAGTTGACAGATTATAGATCAGATATTTTAATGTCTGATTCAGCAGCTATGAGAACCTGATTTACTCACATTTCAGTTTCCTCACAATGTAATGATGATGATGGACCTTGCAGTAGATTCACTTAACTCTTTATTCATATTCTGGTTTTCTAGAAGTATGAACCTTCTCTCTCAGCTCATTCAACATCGTTTCATGTTAAATTAACTGAGCAGTCATGAGTTGGTGATTCAGCCTTTCACATTGTACATTATATTGTGAATGATAGCGAGATGTAAGACTGAAATTACAGTTTTTCTCATGTGGATACACATTTTTAACATTAAACACAGTTCACACAGACTAAAAACTCAAAGCTCTTATCCATACACACTAGTCTCTAAACGTTATATCAGCAGAGAAAAACTGACTTGTGACTGAAAAAACTCTACACACAGCTCAAAACTAAACACTCCACACAGCATCACACACACAGCAGGTTTGTATGCACACAACCCACAGAATTATATTGTGTGCTATAAAACACAAAACACACTTTTTCAAAATAAATAGAACTCAAAGACAGCCCCCAAAAAAGCCATTTATTTACATCAGTGTAAATGCTCAGAAAGTTACTCATAAATTACGATGAGTCACAAAATAATCAGTGCTACAGAAAAAAAAATTCTGGTGTAAAAATGAATCAATATTGCTTTAGTACAGTGTGCAAATGCATGTTTAGCGTTTACTTACATAAAAACACAAAGCAAATAATATTAACTATTAAATAAATAAATAAATAAATACATTAATAAAATAAATAAATAAAACAATCAAACAACCCCCCACACACAATGTCAGACAGCATCTCGTACACTGATTGCAGCAGGGACTGTCTCTTACACCCCCTCTTTGCCCAGGGGCCACCACTATTTCCCTTTTTCTTGTTGCCCTGTTTCTTCCTCTGTGTAACGAAACAGGAACGTGGCAGGCGCTTGCAGATGAATCATCCCCTTTATTGACAAGGGGATGATTCTTGACGAGGCAGCGCACAAAACACAGGAGAACTGAGGACAGGAAAACCTGTCTAAATAGCATAACCCAGAAGCCAACGGAAAACTCGGTACAAATACAAACACTATAGAAACACGGTGATTAGAGTTCAGTATACCCTAACGCAACCAAAGGCAATACTTCGCAATGAGCAACTAACACCCCATCCTACATATACACACTAAATGAGGGAAGCAGGTGAAACAGATCAGAACTCAGGGAATGATGAACGGGGATGCCACTCCTGACTGGCTGACCGCGAGCATGTGACAGGAACTTGGGACAGTGTAGAATCACGGGAAGTGGAGTCCACTCTCTCTTGAGGATTCATAGAGAGGTGGGGAGACTCGATATGTGTGACACTCTGCGATGCCTTTTGGTGAGACTGAAGCCAACCTCTTCTACATGAAAATATTCCATAGAGTGGGGACTTGAATCAAACTCAAGAATTCTCTGAAGAAAATACAGTGCTTACTGTAAAATCAGTAATCACATAACACGCATTAAGATAAGAAATAAGATATTTCTTATCTTAATACTTTACTGTCCCCATGGGAGAAATGTTTCTTGGATTTCACATAGCTACATTTGCTGCATCATTTACAACCCACACATGCAGTCTCATATACAATAATCAAATAAAACCACAACTTGTGACATTTTTATATTGCACTTTCCTTTAGTATTGCACAAACCTCTAGTTGTTAAAGTTTAGAAGTTTTATTGAAGCTGGCACAAATACATTTTTGTAACAGTGTGTTTAAATGCTCCAGGTGGTTAGTAGAAGTGAGTAAATAATTATGAATTGTGTTTTCACATGTGGGACGAGGTTTATTTTATCACGAGGTTTAGTTTATTGGCATACAGAGTTTTGATTGGTGATGCCAATGATTAGGGAAATGAGACAAATGTGAATAGTGTGCTCAAAGTTGTGGGCAGGGCTTTGCTAAATGAGTGCAGCAGAACTGCAAACTGTGTTGAATGAACAAGAATGTTTTTAAAGTAGTGAAGAAACATTGTATGATTATGGGATTTTAGCATACAGAATCAGTATCTTAATTTCCTTATGTGGACCTGGCATTCTGCTTCATGTTGTAAAAGTGCTCTACAAATAAAAATACAAACCTAATTGAATTTCTAGACCAATATTCACGCGTCACATATAAAATAACACAGCTTTGTATTGATAAAATCCCAGCGCTGTTTTTCAAGCTGTGATTGACCCCCCTCTCCAGCAGGGGGCAAAACTCTAATTTCTAACACACACGTCCTTGACACAGAGGAAACACACAAGCAGGCTGTGTCCAGTTACTAACTGTAGACCATCTGCAGCAGCTCATCAACTTAAGTAGAATTGATTATCATAAGAGAAACTAATAATACTAATTCAATCATAATTTTAAAAATTATTATAATTCTTTTTCAAATAGCTAGGATTAGTGTTTTACAAACGTCTACCATTTGTATTTTTATATTATAATATTGACCTATAGACCTTAATCCTGCCATCATCCATCCCCTTTTATTTTATATTTTTCACAACTGTTTAATTTCTAGTTTGTATAATTTTCTTTGTTGTATCTTTCTATAGATAATAAAAACTATTTGTTATTGGAGAGGTTAATGTATTTTTAAGTTAGATTTATTTTTCATTGTTCATTAATATAGAGTTTCCCATTGAAGAACTGTACATTTAAACTGTAAAAAAGCAGCATGTAGCACATTTCTTACATCAAACAGTTAATTCTACACAAATATTGCAAACTAGCACAGCTAGGGAGAGTCAAACACACAACAGCATTTGGAAAGCAGAGAAAAGTTGAGAATGCAACATTAACAACGCAATAGCAGGTGTCCCGTAAGTGAGTTTCACTATTTTAAGACACAGTTGATACTGATTCTTGATTTCCGTGTATAATCTCACAAGATGGTAGGTGTGTGTCTCCCTCTGGTGGCGGGGGGTGACCTAGCGTGTTGTCCAGCTCTAGTGTGAGCAATTACACTGTCCCACAGTGGCTTGTTCACTGAGATGGCTTCCTGACACAAACTCAAATTTTGAGCATGCTGAAAATGCACAGGTGTAACAGTGATCTTTTATATAGTTATTTTTAATCAAGTTGAGAAGATGTTTTAGTTGACCTGAGTTCTACCTCCTGAGGGCCAATATAAACAACGGCACAATTTTATTCTAGGAAGAAAAAAAAAACATAAAACAGTAGATCAATAATGTGCTTTGTCTCTTATGGTTTAAAGAAGCTTCCCATGGCCTTAAAATGTATATATGATTTATCTAATGAGAATACTATCTTATCAAAAAAAAAAACAATAAATAAAAAAAACTTTCTCTCAAAATTGCTTTCACCCAGGATTAGAATTTGAAATTTTGCTTGAACTAAAAATGTGAATGTAAGTCATCAAAACAGGACTGAAAAGGGAGTAACACATTTCAAGCCCATCTTGTAGAACACTAATTTTGTATCATCTTCTCATCTAAATCTGTCGTATAGCACATGGAGTAACCTGTACCTTGAATACCTACAGCTTAAATCAGTTTGATACTCAACCTCTAACAGAAAATGAGCTCATGTTCCCAATCTTGGACTTTATCATCACCTCAGGAAATAAACCCCTATCCAAATGTATACGTTCATATGCAAAGGCCATATGCAAAGGCCCAACAATCTCCACCCCACTGAAGAAATGTGAAAAACATCTTTATATATATATATATATATATATATATATATATATATATATATATATATATATATATTTTTTTTTTTTTTTTTTTTTAATTTTTTTTTTTCTGTTATTATTTTATTTTATTACTTTTTTCCTTATGTCTGATTTTTTAAAAAAGTTTCTTTGGATCATTCCCAGTGATGGAAAGGCCAACAGATATTCGTACTAATAATGTACTGTAGGTCCTACAATGTGTGTGTGTGTGTGTGTGTGTGTTTTGGCAGGGTGTGTGTAGAGGTGTGAAAAGTGACACTATGGTCTTGTGTGGGAAGTTTCAGTATAAAAACAATAAATTATTTCTGTTCTCTGTGGTAGGACTAGATTCCCTTATAAAGACCAAGCTGATCTTTGACCCTCTGAGAGACCGAAGATCCACCTCAGAATCAGGTAACTGCTAATATTTTCTAGTTCAGTCCTAGTTCTGGCACCAAGAACCACATACACAACATAAGAAAATAAATGATTTTATTAATCAAAAACCAATGGGTATGTGTGGGTTTAGACCTGATACAGTAATTAGTGTTTTATATTTCGGATGTCAGCCATTTTGTAGTGTTGTGAGTATCAGAAGTGCTGTTCCTGTGCTCCACTACTGCGCTATGAAATCTGCAAGAAAGTTTTAGTATGTCCTAGTGCCTTTCCTTGGATTTGGTTGAAATAAGAGGGACAGAAAGAACCCAGAGAGAAATCTTCAGGGTACAGTTTTCTCTAAGTGCTTTCTGTGATTCTGTAAGCTGTGCATACACAACTGTATTACAGTGTACTACAATGGATCCACATTAAAAGGAGATGTTTTAACTAGTTTTAAAGGGTGTCTACAGAGTTTTTGTCCTGATGAAGCAGAAATAAAAAGTATTAAACTTGTCTTTCAGGAAGGATGTTCCCCTGGGTGACTCTGCTGACTCTCACTGTGTCAGGTATGGGATCACTTAACATTACACTCTTGGTGCTTTCCCACTGCATGGCATGGGCTCGAATCAGCACGACTCAGTGCACTTTTCCTTGGTCACTTTTACACTAGCGCAGCTTCCCCAAGGTATGTAACCACTGTTTTGTTGTAAATCTCCATCTCTAATAGGAAGTGTGGGCTTTGAAAACTACAAAAATAGTGGTGGTAACATTAGGCGCTATTTTCCTTGTTGTGACATACTGGAGTTTTTCATCAGCCACTGATCCAAGAAGCCTTTGAACTGCTTCGAAAGACACTGACAATTTCACTAGATGCCATAGTGGGTTGGATAAAAACAACTGTGATTATAACTTGGAGATTTTACTGATGGCAAGTTTGTGCCGGAGGTCTGCATTTCATGGTGATTGACAGGTCTCTCTGGCCAATCAGTGCTTAACAAGGTTTAAATGTAACAGTCGTACCAGACGTGAGCAGGGACTAAAAAAGTACCCAGTTCCATGACGAGATTTGGGTAGTAGAAAAGCAACAAAGCTGATCCAAGTCGAGTCAAGTTGGCCCTAGAGTTCTTCATGACATTGATTCAAATGCGTGGGCAAAAATCAACAAAATGAAACAACATATAAAAACATCTAAAACATGGTAGAACTTTCAGATGTAACATCTGATCCAATGAGATGAGGTAATATTTATGCGGTTATATATTTTTAATTGTTGTCATTTTAGTTGCCTGTAAAGGAGTTGGTACAGAAGTTGGTGAAGATATGTCTAGTTCTCTCCGACCCAGCACCAGTTCTGAACCTGATGACAGAAATGATGAGCAAGCTGAGTCTGAGTTGAAGTTTGGCAACTTCTCACTTCAACTCTCAGAAATCCTCGTTTCTGATGATGGGTATTTCACCTGTAGTGTCGAGGTCAATTCTGGATATTCATATGTAAATGTTTCTGTTAAAGTTAACACTGAAGGTAAGCTCCATCACAGATTCTGCTGTCACAGACATTAGCCTAAAACACAATAAGTGGTTCTAAAAAACATACATGTGGAACTCTAGTTCATTTCAACTTATCGTAAAATGTTAAGTTAAATCACTGCGTGAATACTGCTGCTTTAATTTACCTTTCTATAATACATTTAATTTGCATTTCTATAATATATTTTATTTTCCAGATTGTTTTTCTCCTGGGACAATTACTCTGATCTCACTTATAGGCATTGGACTATTTTTCCTAAAAAAGAGTAAGATTTTTTTAAAAGCTTTTTAACTATTTCATATTTTGTTATGTGTAGAAAGTGTGCTCTATAACCTTTATTAATTTGGTCCTAGTATCAGATTTTTTGGCATTGAATTAATGGCTTTGTATCAAATGTTCAAAAAATTCCCTCTCCGTCACTAGTGCCACACTTGCCTTGCCTTTGAGGAGTGTTTTCACTCGAGAGATGGTTGACAGCATGTCTGAACCCTGCGTTGTCCTAGAAACAAAATTTTAAAAGAGGGACAAAACTAATAAGTGCATGGAATGTGTACACAATAGTATTTATTCACTAATATTATATTAACAAAATAAATGTGTTTAATCAGGTGAAACATTCTAAAATACTATAAAATGTAACAAAAAATATTTCTTTCAGTGTAATCCCCCACTGAATCCAAGTTCTTAGTAAAGTTGCTAACACTTTAGCAAGTACCTGGAATACCATAGCAACTGCCTAGCAACACTTTAGTAACCACAACCACTTAGCCACACTTTAGCAACTACCTGGTATACATTAGCAACTGTCTAGCAAGTTATTGTCAAAAATTTGGCAACCCCCTGCTATACCATGGCTATTTAGCAAATGCCTAGTAACACATTAGTAACCATGCAAGATACCATAGGTTCTGCCAAGCAGCATATTTGCAACCACATATGATATAGCAACAACCTATTGTTACCATAGCAACCAACTAATAACCACTTGTATCATAGTCACAGCATAGAAAAAAACCTATATAGACAGAGAGGGTAAATGTTTTCAGAATTATTGGCTGAGAAATCACCTCTTCTCATTTGAGTGGAAAAATATCTGAAGTCAGATTTCAAGGAAAGATTTTTCAGCCAAGTACAAAAACAACTAACATAATTTTTATGAAAAGTAAATTTTAAAATGATTTTAATTACTTTTGATTTAAAAGTACATTGAATGAAAAACCTTGACATTTTTGGATGATAGCAATAAATGCTGCATTCATCTCTCTCTAAAATTACATTTATTCTCAGGAAAGAAAAATAAAAAGAATCAGACTCCAAATAATGGCAGGGATCTGAAGAAAAACAACAAAAGAGGGGAGGAGATACACATGTTTGCCTGCAGAATAGTTCAGTGAGTGTTCCATTTATTAGTACTGATGAGTGAATGATTAACGAACCACATATTACATTATAATTCTGAATTCATGTATTCCTCTTCTGCTCACGCCACAGATATTAAGTTCATTTTAATTTCTTGCAGTCTGAAATTCTTAGTCCCAGAAGGATTGTGTTGCAATGGTTAAATGCATATAGTAGTTGGAGAAAATATATCGGTGACTGTATTTTACAATATCTTAGTGCAGTTCATGGATAAAAGTGACACAAGAAAAACTGATGAATTTGAATAGAGAAACTCACTGTTCCCCCTGTTTTTCTGTTTTTCATGTCATGGATTTTGTGTAAGGTGCACTGTGTGTTGATTCTGCTTTTACAGACTTAAGATGTGTAAAATCAAAAAAGAGTCCTGTGACATTTTGTGGTCAGTCCTACAATCAGAAAACTGTCTGAAAATCCTGGATCTTAGTAACAATGACCTGCAGGACTTAGAAGTAAAGGAGCTCTGTGTAGGACTGAGGAATAAACTTTGTAAACTGGAGACACTGAGGCCAGTATCATAGATACTTTTTAACTTTTTAGATATTTAACCCAAATAATGAAAGAAAGAAATAATCTCTTTTCTTTTGTTCTTGGCTTAGAAAGTAATTTGTTTACTCTCTCTGTATAGACTAGCTGGGTGTAGTCTTCGGGGAAAGACATTTGAACTGAGTTCAGCTTTACAGGAGAATTCTTCTCTGAAAGAACTGGACCTCAGTAACAATGACCTGCAGGACTCAGATGTGAAGGAGCTCTGTGAAGGACTGAAGAGTTCACTCTGTAAACTGGAGACACTCAGGTGAGATTTCTGGGTATTAGTTCAATATGTGGTACAAAATTCAAGCATCATCTTCAGTGTCTGAAATGAATTTAAACGTTAAAAGTGTTTTCTAACTGATTTGTGTACATGATATTTCTAAATATAATAATTATAATAATAAAAATTAAAATGAATCCACACACTGATCTTTTTTTAATTTCAAAACCAGTGAGAGCACTGTGTTCAAAATTGATGTAAGTAAATAAATGAGTAACACCACACACTGACATACCACACTGATCATATACGGTCAGGGAATCTTATTGTACCTTATTCTATATTAATTGTAGATGTTTAAATTGTGTTCATTTTATTTTACACAGTTTTATAATGAAACATTACAACTATTCCCCTATTTTTCTGAAGAAGAGAATGTAATGTACCTTTAGGGAACACAATTGGACTATACCACCACTGATAGTGACCAATAATGTCATCACCATATGACTAAAATAGGACGTTATGGTAGGAGACAGATCTGAAAATAATCCAGATGGAGGGTTCCAAAATGATCACCGGTGTATACAGATCTAAATGCCATAGAAAACCTGTGGAGCGATCTTAGAAAAGCAGTTGAACAAAGGTACCTTCATGTCAGAGTCCTGGACCATTTGGCTAAAGAACAGTGGTCCAAACTTCCAGTAGAATAATGCATTTACTCTTGCTGTAAAAGATGAGGAGGTGCCTTGAACTTAAACAAGAATAACCAGAAATGTGTAAGAAAAGAAAGAACAATAAAACAAATACTAAGAACAGGCAGAGAAAGAGACTAGAGAAACACCTGGAAACGTAAACTTAACAACAAACAGAAAAGAATGCAGTTAAAATTCAGATCTTTTCTGGATTACCATATGTATGGGAAAGGCTGCATCTGTTAAGGTTCTAATCAGAAGTTAATTTCACTAGTGTCTGACGCAGGTCAATACAAACAACACTAGGACGTGACTGTCAAAACCCATAAATGTAACAATTATAAGACATTATAAATAATAGATAGCTGCCTGACAGCTCCACTGCAGCTAAGAAATCAGTGTTACACAGAGGAATGAAGTGACTGACAGCCTTGGCTTCTAATGATACTATTCTACTCAACATGTTTTGTTTATATTACAGAGTACAGTACACAGCATTGGAAATTGAACCCTGTTCCTCTTAATTAACACATTTGTGTGTATGTTAAAATTAAGATAAATTACAAAACAGCAGGTGGATCACACACAACCTCCACTGCTCATATATGAGCTTTGGTTTATGTTGCTTTGGCAAGTCACACAGCCTTGAGACAGCAAAGTTGAGTCAGTGTGAAATGCTGCAGATATGTATTAGATTTTGGGACAAGATTCATAAAACATACTTTGCATATGTCTAGAGGAACAATATTAATGTTTTAATTATTATTTATAGGTATGATTAATAATGTGAATGTTTAAGTAAAACTTTTGCAACTTTTCTTTTGCAGACTCACTGGGTATGAACTTAGTAAATCTTCCTGTGAGGCTCTGGAATTTATTTTAAATTCAGCTCAATATTCTTTAAAGGAACTAAAGCTCAGCGACAATGACCTGCAGGAATCAGGACTGGGAAAGCAGGGTTCAGAGTCCACAGAGTAAACTGAATACACACTGGTGAGATTTCAGTGAAGGAAGGGTTGAGAATGCGGAAGTGTTGAGGAGGGTTGATATTGCAGTAGCATATAAATCAAACTGGGACAAATTATCTCTCTTCCTCCCACCAGCTCTAACAGAGTGAACCATGGGGAGGGCACTCTGTCCTTCTAGAGCCTCCGCACAGACTAATAAAAACAAGGACAGTCAATCACTTACACTGTACTGTGCAGGGTTTAGGCGGTATTCAGTCTTCTTCACTAGACCAGCCATTTTGAGGATCTGACAAAAACATTATAACCATCTCTCTCTCTCTCTCTCTCTCTCTCTCTGTCTATCTATCTTTTGCTCTCTCTGCTGTTTCTAGAAGCTGATCATGTGTTTAAGTGGTATTGTGATTAAATAGGATGATTATGAATGATTAATTGATGGATAATAAGTTAATCTACTTTTGAAATGTAAATATTTGCTTTAACTGCTGAACATTTTAGGATGTTTTAAAATATTTTGTGTTAATGTAAGCCTGGAACCTTTGGATGAACATGTTCACCAAGTTAAACTCACAGTTGTACATTGTTTTATTATTAAGTGTTAAATGACCTCCTCAGATAAAGTGATCAATATGTTATTCATTATTTTGATTCATCTGATATTTGACTTATAAAATTTGAAATGTATTTGAAATGATAGAGTGTAATGTTGTGTCTGGACTTTCTTTCTCCTCAGTTGTAGCTTAAGATAATACCATAATTAAATTAAAAATTTGATAAATAAACATACATTTACAAATTGAAAATAGAATTTTACCTTGTTTTGAGAATTTTAGCCTTAGTCGACCCCTCTGACCAACCTTGGGGTCAGTGGTTAAAGATGATGGTTAGAGACGATGGAGAAGGGGAGTCTGCTTTGTTTGTGTTTGTCAAACCACATAAACATTGCAATTATGTGTTTATCTTTCTTTGCTTTATATTGATTCAACTGAAGGAAATAGAAATGGTTATTCATTTACATCTGACCCTGTCTGTTTGCACATGTTCTTATGATTAGTTTAAACTTCACCCCATGGGAAGTTTCCAATTATAGAATTTAATAAAAATAATAATAAAAGTAATAATATTTCCTTTATATGTGTAGTTTTCTAATAAAAGTTCACACATTCCATGTTTATTTTCTAATTGGTGTGTAAATGCACTTCAGAAATCTGCTGCAGATTTTATATTTTTGTAAGTTTTATGATAAAGGTCATTTTATCTTAAACAGGGTAATGTATGATTATGTTAGCGTTTTTAATTTTTATTAATATTAGGCTAGTTTTCCAGTGACAACTTTTAAACTTTAAAAATGTCTTGTAGCACATTTTTTTGAAAGGTATCAATCTTCCATCAAACAATGAATTCCACTCTATGCAAATGTTGCAAACAGGCACAGTTATGGTGGCCAAGAGAGTGAAAACACACTAGTGCAAGGTTGAGAAAGGTTGAGAATGCAACATTAATAAGGCAAAAGTAATGTGATTTTTATCAAGTTCAGTAGTATTTGCCAAAAAGGTGTTCCAGCTGACCACTTGCTGAGTTCTCCCTCCTGAGGGCCGTACACACCAAAAAACCACTGACACCTCTGTGTGTTATAGGCCCTAAAATACACTTGAGGTTTAGTTGCTCTTCCAGGAAAAACGCACAGTTTAAAAAGAGGCAGGTGTGAGGGCAGGTGTGAAAATGATCATTATCTCCCTGCTGTGTTTGTGTGTAAGTTGATGTAGCTGCAGATGAACATTTTAAACCTCTGTTTAGAGCAGAGCATCAGATATTTGTTTTGTTGTGATGTGTGGAGGCCAAAACATGGGAACATCTCTGTCCAACCACTCATCCAGTATCTCACACTTATATATTCATACAACCAGTCCACCTAGCAGCATGTGTTTTTGGGCTGTGGAAGGGAAACAGCACCTGAAGGATACCCACACAGACACAGGGAGAACACACGCCACTAATCACAGACTGTAACTGCAGCTGGGGAATGAACCCAGGCCCTGGGATCCTTGAAGTGTGAGGCAGTGACACCACATGCAAAACTAACATACCTCCCTAGACAGAGCACTGAGGATGTAAGAAGTCTGCTGTAGTTTATCAGCTGTGGGGTTTTGTCTATTTTGATTGTGTTTTAGGTTAGAGTTTACAACCAAGTACATAATTCCTGTTACTTAAGACAGTAATAAGCCTTACTAAATAATAAAGAAGGTCTAGCATTAGCTAGCATTCTTTTAGGATGGAAATAAAAATACTTAAATAATGTTTGTTCATTTCTGTCATTACTTAATGATTAATTGCGGCTTACTTGTTTAGTAAGTACATATTGTAAAATATGACCATATTTTTTAACCCAGCTGAAAGAAATACAAAATGTGGATGAACTCTACATGTTTAAAGTTGACTCTGTTATCATTGCTTTATGCTGCTGGGCCATTAGTTTCAGCTCACCGTCATTTTAAAAAACAACCATGTCTCTCCGTGTTTACAATGGTGAATGTGTAATGGCGACTCAAGTTTGTTTTACTTTAGATCGTTCCTGTTGCAATAAAAAACAAAACATCCAATTTTGTCTTTGCCTTATGCCTATTTGGCATGCTTAATATTGTACATTTGTACATGTTTTTTTTAAACAAATACTTACAATGAAAAACTTCTTATTTACAATGGCAGTCTGGCAAAAGGCAAAGCCTCTTGATTTGAACAAATTACGCAGAAAACTATTATTATTAGCGTGACTCAGAAAAACAGTAAACAAAACTAATGAGAGAGAGAGAGACGTGTAAATGAACTAATAGTGGACTGGATTTAGGGTGAGCTGAAAGACATGAGGACACAAGCAGCATGGCATAGAAAATGTTTCACACTGAGCATTCTGAAATGAACACATCAAGATCAATAATCACCTTTATTGTGATACCAGCTGTGTAGGTCTTTCCTGTCGCATATTAATAGCTTAAAACCACTGAAGCCTCTGGGTTTTACCAACTCTAATATAGTCATGCTTGAGGTTGAACTTGTCTTCAGTGTCAAACTCAGGTGTGAAATTGATCAGTATCTCCTTGATGGTATACTGCTGTTTATGGAAATAGGCTGATGTAGCTGCAGAAGAATGTGGCTGCATCTGATCAACTCTGACCAGTGCAACATACACGGTCATGCCACCACCATTAAAGAAACACTACAGCCCTGAAAATGATGCACAAACCAAATCATGCCCGCTTTTTAGTGGTCCTTTGGAGGTCTTGAGCACTGAAAAATAATGTAAAATGTGCTACTTTCTAAATAACAAAATGCTCCTGTATGGCTGTGGGTAATTTTAATGTTATGGCAGATGTAGTTATAGTTGGACTCACCTCCAAGCACAGTGTGGGCTGTAGAACCAAACTCCACCCCAGATAAGAAGCATAGGGCATGTGTGGATACTCTCACAAGTTCTTGGTTGGTGGCTGTACAGTCAGAGTTTCTCCCTGTAAATAAGTGTCTCACCTCAATACACCTTCACCTGGCACAGGGGAAAACTTTTTGTGTGCATATATGCCCAGGGAACCAGGAAGGGAGTTATTGGACTTCTGTGATTGTCATGGACTATCGTCCATAATGAACTTCGTGTTTAAACAAAAAGTGCTAATAAACTTGGTATCAAAGCATCTTTACTCAAAGTCCTCTACCTGATGGTGTCTTCTACCTGAAACTGTATGGGCCTTAATCAAAACACAAAAGGACCCAGAACTCCAATCCTATTACAGAACCATGCTCAAATTCATGAGCCCTTTACAATTACACTTTGTTTCTTAAATGTTTCTAAAACCAGACTACAGAGCTAAGTACTGGGTTGTATAAACCTGCAGTGATGGATTTGGATGAAACACCTGAATTCATTGATTAGGAGAAAGCAAACATGAAATACATTTGTGGACCCATTTTTCTATCTCTCCAGAAATGAGTGCTCATAGAGGTTCAATACATTTAACAAACATGCCTAAGGTCACTATGCACAGTTAATGAGGACCAGCTCTGTGTCTCCCTCTGGTGACACAGTGACCTCCCACTGGTGACCTAGCAGGTTCTCCAGCTCCAGAGTGAGCAATTACACTTTACCCAAGTGTGCTGTTGGCTGACATGGCCCCCTGAGAAAACCCACATTTTGACCATGCTGACAACCTACACTGACATATAAAGAGATATAATCATGTTTTATGTGCACAACTATTAACCTCGACTTCAGAAGAATTTGCCAAATTTTTTGCCCTAAGTTCATCTTGTTAAGGGCCATCATTGATAATTTACATTAAAAACTTTTTTGATGAATTTAAATATAAAAAATATGCAACTTTCAATTTTGTGACTGTTTAATGTTTTCTTTTTGCCATTGTAGTATGAATATAAGTAAGTAAAATGTTTCTTAACGTATTGTTTCTTATTAGTTCCTGTCAGTTTCACTTCGAAAACAGGAGTGTCAAAATCTCTGCCTTCCTGGATCTCTCACTTTTAAAAGGGTAAGCTGTGAGTGTGTGGGAGTGGGAAGTGGTTTGGGGGTGGCGTCTGAAAGTGAATATAAATCTCGAGGGGGCTGTTACTGAGGTAGAAGGAGTCAGGTTCCACACTTCAGCGTTTCAGACCACGGTAAGTTCATTAAGATTCTTTAATGTGTGATATCAGCTGTGTTTGTCCAGACAAAACACTAGGATTTCTACATGGAAGTTTGTGGTAGAAGTTATACAGGGAAGTCTCTTTGAAAAAAATTAGATACTGAATATGCAAAGTTCCAAAAATTGGCTTCTGAAATATAATTAGTATGATTTTTTTTATCAAAAAAACGAACTTGTCAAGAGAAGGTGTAATATTCTTATATGGCACGTTGAATGCCAAATATTTATAATTAAACACTACCGTTTCAGCATTTTGGATTTAACACAAATTCATTAACCATCTTTAATATGTGATATCAGCTGTGTGACCTTTGCATGCTGTGTATAAACAGCACAAAGCCACTGACTACTCTGTGTGTTACCAGCGCTAAAATAGACTTGCTTGAGGTTTAGTTTTTCTTCCAAGACAAAAACACGGAGGTGTGAAAATGATGAATATCTCCCTGATGTTTATCACTATATTTTGGGGGGTAAGTTGCTGTAGCTGCAGATAAACACTTCAAACTGAGTTCACAGCAGAGCTCCTGTTATTTGGATCATTATAGTTTCAAAGCAGATATAAACCGCTGACTGTGTATTTTGACGACTTCAACACACTGGCACTAACGAAGCTGAAGGAGGTGGGTTAGTTAATGGGGTTAGATTATATTTAGCGACCACATCCTAAAAATCATTTGTATGTATCACCGGGCTGTTGGTGCAAAAGAAAAAAATAACTTAGAACTTAAATATCAGGTTTATATTTCACTTAAAATCTGAACCTGGCTTCTTGTTCTTACCAAATGTAATGGGACAATGCTCAACTCCATGGTGAATTTATTGCTGCCATGGTCAGTGCTGATATATGTTGCTGCATGCAAATGCTATGTTGTGCATAGCAGGAAGGTAACTGAACGCAGGTGATCAAATAAACGAGATATAATATAAAAGAGATATACATTAGGAAAATTCATTCAATCATTCATTGTCTGTAAGCGCTTATCCAGTTCAGGCTTGTGGTGGGTCCCACCTGGAATCACTAGGTGCAAGGTGGGAACACACTGCAGGGGGCACCAGTCCTTTACAGGGTGACACACACTCAAACATTCACTCACACCTACGGACAATCCACCTACCAACGTGGGAATTTTTGGACTGAAAACCAGAGCACTCGGAAGAAGCCCACGCAGACATGGGGGAAAACACACCACACTCCTCACAGACAGTTATCCAGAGCAACTGAAATACTACCTGCTGCACCACTATGCCACCCCACATTAGAAAAATTAATAATAAAAATTTACATTACACAAAGATTTTTCACGAGTCCCAAATCTCAAGTCCAAGTTGAGTCAGAGTCACTTGAAGGCAGGTCTCATGTTGAGATTGAAGTCACTCGTTGAGCGACTTAAGTGCGACTCAAGAGTGAGTCTTAGACTCGAATCTTTATCTGTGCTCTACACACACCCAGCTTCTCTACCGAGTTTGAGAGAACGGACATTGGATCATAGGTAACGATGGAGTTGATATGAGGTTACTGCTACTCCATTTACAGTTATTAAACATGCCTCTTTATTAATAATTACTGGTTACATTTTGCTGTATATATATTTATAATAATAAATGGACTATGCCTAAACTGGATATTTATTTGTAATTGTCTGCTTTCTTTTTGCTTCCACCAGAGGCAGTAGACATGCTGTGTGAGGCACTGTACTGTGCGCAGCAATCTATATTAAATAATGTAAAGCAGGATTAAATATCAGTCCACGCAGACCTCTACTTATAATACAGTCAATGTTATACATGAGATGCCTGGGCTACACAGCCAGGTTAAAGTGTGTCTTTACTGATGCATAACACAAACAACTCCATGAAACATCATGGAAGTAGTGCAGAAACAATTAGCTCAAATACAGCAAAGTACATTTAAACACCTTGTAAACATTGCACTGAAATATAATTTTAAAAGTGATCACACACACTGCCTTGCTCAAGGGCTCAAACCAGAAACCTTTTCGGTTACATACCCAGTTCCCTAACCACCAGGCCACATTAACCCCATTGAGCTATGTGTAGCTCAATAAATACTGCCCATATCAATAAAAAAATAATTTAGTATTCCTGGAAACCTTCATTTTCTTTCCAATATCATTACAATTGGACACTTCCTTCTTTGTGTAAGTACTTTTAAATGATGAGTTTATTTAATCATTTTAGGGATGTTTTGGTAGGTCTGATGGACAGATGAAATATGTTCTGATGAACCAAAAATAAAAAGTGTACGATTGTTTTTCAGGGAGGATGTTTCTTTGTGTGACCCTGCTGACTCTCACTGCCTTTGTGAAGTCTACATCAGGTATTTGATCACTTAGCAAACTACTCAGTGTTTCTGACAAGGTGACACAGAATACTGGATGACACTGAAAACATCAACACAAAATACACAAATAATAAAATGGGGACTGTCCGACTTATCATTTTGTTTACATGTTACAGATGATGAATATTTAAACAATGACCTGAAAGTTTGTTTTATATAAAGTTACAGAAAGATTTAAGGTTGTTGGTCCAGCTGCTCCTCTTATTGTTGACAACGGTGAAGACGTGGTTCTACCCTGTTCTCTCCAACCTAAAGTCAGTGCTGTGGATATGAATGTAGAATGGCTTAAACTTGAAATGATGACCCTTACAGTACATCTCTACAAAGACTATAAAGACAGACTTGATGAGCAGGCTGAGGTTTTCAAGGGGAGGACAAGCTTATCTAAAGAAGGGCTGAAGACTGGCAACACCTCTCTGAAACTCTCAGCAGTCCAACCTTCTGATGAGGGAGTTTACATTTGTTTAATTAAGTCAAGATCTAGGTACGATGACGTAACAGTTCATCTTAAAATCCGAGGTAAGCTTCACGACTGGTTCAAAGATCCAAAATATTAGTCGAAATACAGTGATCATCATGTGGCTCTTAATTAATTGATTTTTGCTGTAAAATCTAAGAGGGAAAATTCTGTGTCTGAATATGAGTATTAACTGAAATATTTTCATATTTTTTGTATTTCAGAGGATGAATTTAATGCTTGGAATAATGTTCTGAACTACATTTCTCTTGGATTAACTCTATTTGCCACTTATATTTTAAAAGGTAAATTTAATTGGGCCATTTCTATAAATGTCCTCTTAATAATAATCACTGTCAATAAAACTCAAGAAATTAGAAATTAGTCCAGGTTTCTCAGATCAGAATTATAATTAGTAATTAGCCCACATATTTTCAATGGTGTTTCAGTAAAAGAAAGGGGAAGGCCACGCCAGCATATATATATATATATATATATATGTTTTTTTTTAGTAATCATGATAAGGCAGACAGATATAAACCCTGTCTCCCTTCCATCATCGTCATGGGACATGTGTGGTCACCAGTGAATATAATGGACAAACTCTGCTCTGATTCAGATACAGAGAGAGAATGAGTGCAGTATTGATTGCTTCACAGAATCCTAGCTAAATCAGAACATACACAACATACCTCACGCAAATTCATAACAGGCACTACATTTCCCATAAAGCCCCAAAATATTTCATAAAGCAGCAAATGCTTTCAGTCAGACCCAGTATGTTTATTTCTTTGCATGTAACACTGGACAGTCATACATATATGAGGAAGTCAGATACGCTACAGATGCTAATTAATACTCATAGCAATTTCTTTCTTTCTTTCTTTCTTTCTTTCTTTCTGTTTTACACCACGCACAATGATATCTAAACTGAACATGTCCTAAACTAAACCGCATTTCCATGTTAGTGTTTTGAAAACTCTAATATCTACATTTTTTACTCAGTGACAGATACGGCTTTCTTCTGGCTTGTGTTCCCAGTGTGTTGACATATATGTG
Organism: Hoplias malabaricus; assembly: GCF_029633855.1. Classification (NCBI taxonomy): domain Eukaryota; kingdom Metazoa; phylum Chordata; class Actinopteri; order Characiformes; family Erythrinidae; genus Hoplias; species Hoplias malabaricus. The sequence continues at coordinate 81,006,399 of NC_089801.1, forward strand.
GTGTGTACATGTATCTTTGGATATTTGATGAAGTCATTTCAAAATTTATTATATTATATTAGTGGAACACACAGGTGCACTAAGAAAAGTGAGGAGTGTTAATTATGGTCAAGGTTTTTGTCAAATATTAATTAAGTCATGTAAAAATTTAGACATACCTGTTCAAACATTAAAAAACTTTAAAAGACATTAAAAACTGTTGATGTCGTTTTCTTTGATGACCTTTGGGATAATTGCAGTAAACTATGTGCTCATTCTCTCTAGGTTCACTTTCTCCTGTAATATATTCAGCCATAGCCTACAAAGTTCGCCACATGAATGTGAGAAATGAATGGAATCTAATGAAATACAACACAACAGAAGAGGGTTATAGGAGACTCATTGCAGCTACCACAAATTGCAAGAAGGCTCGGTAAGTGTTATTAATTATGTACAAATTATTAATTGATCTGTGTTAATACACTATTGGACCACATAGTACACAGTAAGTATGTACCCCTGTACATATCTTCAGCTCAAACCACAAATTTTAAATTTTAATTTAAAATCAAAATTCCAACAACAAAAATTGACATTGTGTACAATTATGTAAATAAAATCTATTATTTGCATAACTAAACAGAACATAAAACATATCAGATGTTGAAAATGAGAAACTTAAATATACTAAACTTAAATAAACTTAATAAAAATATTAAAACATTTAGAATTTGATGGGAGCAATTCATCTAAAATAGTTGGAACGGCAATGAAAGGCTGGAAAAGTTAGTGGTACTGATGGAAAACAACTGGAGGAGTCACATGACTGTGTATAAAAGAGGGACACGGAATCCCTCTGAAGCAAAAATGGGCAAAGGTTCCACAATCAAAAAAAAATTCAGACATTCTTCTTCCCATTTTCCAGACGTTTACAGACAGGTAATAAAAGAAGAGGGGATACTACAGTGGTAGATATGTACCTGTCATGACCCAACTTTTTTAGATGCGTTGCGGCCATCAAGTTTTAAATGAGTTAATATTGTATACTGTAAATACAGTATGTGTCTATGAGATATACAAATCATTGCACGCTTTATTTATAATACATTTTTTTTGTTTGGTTATTTTTTTGTTGTTTTGTTTTTTAATTGGGGTTTGAATTGTAATAAAATCCTTTCAGAGATTCCCGGAAGGATTGTGATTTTTCAGTGGTTTATGTGTGAATGCAGGTTGTGGAAAATAAAATGCCAGATGACATGGTCACTAAGTAAATCAATCTTGAAACAATCTTAGTTCAGTTGATGGCAAATGTCTTTAACAAGAACAAATCCAGGAAAATAAACACACTTTCTTTTTTTTCTATTTTTGTAGATTAGCTGGTTGTAATCTCACTGAACAGATAATCGAAGCATTGTGTGAAGCTTTACTGTCAGAAAATTCATGTTTGAAAGAACTGGATCTTAGTTATAGTGAATTGCAGGATTCCGGACTGGAGAAGTTCTCTGATGGTCTGAGAAGACTGAAAATACTCAGGTCAGTATTACTAATAACTTTTTTTTTAATGTTATTAAAATGAATTGCTTAGGTGCACATACACCAATTTTCCAGTTTATTAAATAATTCTGCCTTGTATCACTAATATACTGTCACGAGAAGTACTTGTAGAGACAGAGGTAAATGCAGGGTATGTTTTACTAAATGATCAGGACATGAAGGAAACAAATCAAAGAATAAGCCAACTATAAACAACTATTAAACAGAATGTCAAGCTTCATGACAAAAACACTACACACAGATCTGAACAAACCTAAACAGAGAGACCCAGAAAGCTAAACCTAAACACTGAAAGTTAAGGCTAAACCTAAACACAGAAAGCTAAAGCTAAACATGGACAGCTAAAACTAGAACGCTTGATGAAAACAAAAGGGACCTGGAATGTAAAATGGCAGACAAACACTGAGACTCAGGACTGAGTTTATAAACTATAGAACAGAAAAGGAACACCTGGGAGGGGAAACAAGATGGCAGGACCACAAAGGAGACACAGGTGCAGACACTGATGAGAAGGCAGAGCTAAGGACCAAGGTGGGGCTAAGGCAGATACAAGGAAGGAGAACAAGAACAAAGCAAAACAAAGACCCATGTGCTCCTAAGCACATGACAAACAAGGGAAACAAGAGACAAGGCAGAAATGCACTAAACAGGACCATTCATGACATATCCGCCATACCTTAATGATTCATTTGATGCATAACTACAGAGTGTATATTGTTGTTGTCCACCTCACGTCTGGTTTAGGCCAGATCTTATATGAATGTTTGATTAGCAGTGATATTGATATGGTTTCAGGAACAGAATATTTCCCTATTAGTTCATATATGCTGGTGTACTCTGTTGATGTTCATGCTCCATTTGTATGTTCCAGTCCCTGAATATTCAAGTTTCCTTTTTCAGATCCACATGCTCAACTAACAAGGGTAAACAGCAAGTGTTTACCTTTAAATGATCAATTATCAATTATTAGTGCAGGCATCTGGTCACACATAGTAAAACAGGTCCCATATATTTGGAGTAACTGCCCTCCCTTGACTGGATACTTCAGGGTGTTAAAACAAATCTGAGCCTATAAGCGACACATACTTGTCACTTATAATGTTTAAAGTTAATCTGTTTCTCTTATTATTTGCACCACCACAGACTGTGATTTTATTTTACAAATATTCTGCAAATTACAGGGATTAATCAAATTTATCTCTAAATCTCCCAATGGTTAAAAAAAAACAACACATCTGTTCAAATATAAATCTTTCTGATTCACTTTTTTCCCCCCACTTTTGTAGAATAGCTGGTTTTAAGTTCACTAAACAGTTAACCGACACATTAGCTGCTGCTCTACAGGCAGAAAATTCCTCTCTGAAAGAACTAGATGTAAGTTACAGTGACCTGCCTGGTTTAAGAATGGAGAAATGTTCTGCTGGACTGAAGAAACTGGAGATACTCAGGTCAGTGTTACTGATAAACTATTATTTGACATTTTAGAGTTTTTTTACAACTAAATTAAAGCATTTTATTTCTTGTCAAACTTTCTATATAAGATCAATTGTATTTATTGTGCTCTTATAGACTGACTATGTGTAAACTCAGTGAAGAATTCTGTGGTGCTTTGTGGTCAGTTCTGCAATCAGAAAACAGCCTGAAAGAACTTAACCTCAGCTACAATGACATGCAGGATGCAGGACTGGAGAAGGTCTTTGCTGGACTGAAGAGTGAACAGTGTGAAGTGGAGACACTCAAGTTAGTATCAGCATCATGTAATTTTTGCTGTTGCTAAAGTACATAAAATTTACTGACTTTAAATACACAAACATTCTTTGCCTAGCTATGTCTGCAACATCCAGACCTACAACACACACACACTCACACATTATCATATCCACTACTACGTCAGTGTCAGCAATTGTTTATGATGGTTAATTTTCTAATTGATCCTATCACTGAAGATAATATATGCAGAGAATAGTGAAAAAACATCACAGGAGAAAATTATATAATCAAATCAAGAATTGAACCTTAGTAACAATGACCTGAAAGTGATCAAGCTTGTCAGTGAAAATGCATGTATTAATATACATTCAGTGTCAGAAGTGATCAAGCTTGACATTGAAAATGAATGTATTAATATACATTGTAAATTTTTTTTTCCTTTATTCCACTTCAATTCCTTTTGCTTTTTAATTAAATACTTATTAAATAAAATGTTATTATCTTGCTTGACAATCTTAAAAAGACTTCATCTGTGAATGCAAGCTTGAGAAAATGGTGCTGTATGGCATATTACAGGAAATTCACAAATTTTACTGAAATATATCAGTGCTATGGTAACCTAAAGTAAATACTCTCTCTGATGTTCTATATCAATTGTAGATCTTAAATATGTGCTGCTTTCATGCACACCATTTATTCTCCAGGACTTATATTATATTCTTTAATTTTACACAGTTCTATAATGAAAGATTACATATATTCACCTATCCGTTTGGAGGAGAGAATGTAATACACCTTTAGGGAACACAACTGGATATTTAACACCACTTCTGTATCTTTTAAATGTACATTTACACTGTTTGTGCCTTTAGTGACAATAATGTGCTTCTACAGTACCTTTTGTCTGAGAGTGTATCAACAATAGATCAAATCAAAACATACTCTCACTATGTTTTCTTTCACTTTTGTAGATTAGCTGGAAATAATCTCTCAGAAAAGTTAATTAAAATGTTGAGTGAAGCTCTACAGTCAGCTTCCTGTCTGAAAGAACTGAACCTTAGTTACAGTGACCTTCAAGGTTCAAGACTGCTTTTGCTCTCTGGTGGACTGAAGAGACTGGAGATAGTCAGGTAAATGTTAAAACTTTATATAAAATTTAATACAACTGAATCAAAACATTATTTCACATTGACCTTTGTGTATGAAATCAATAGTATTTACTGTGCTTTCACAGACTTTCGATGTGTAAACTGAGTGAAGAATCTTGTGAAACTGTGTGGTTAGTTCTTCAATCAGAAAACTCTTGCCTGAAAAGCCTGGACCTCAGTAACAACGACTTGAAAGATAAAGGCGCGAAACTGCTCTGTGCTGGACTGAAAAGTCCACAGTGTAAACTGGAGACTCTTAAGTCAGTATTGCTGAATCAATTTATTTATTTTTAAAATGTATAGATAGATGGATAAATAATTTTTTATTATTATACCCAAATTATATTTTATATACTCATTCATTTGTTTATTGTCTGTATACAGATTAGCTGTGTGTAATCTTGGAGAACAGACATGTATAAACCTAAAGTCAGTTTTACAGCTGAAGAATTCCTCCCTGAAAGAACTGGATCTCAGTAACAATGACCTGCAAGATTCAGGAGTGGAGAAGCTCTGTGAAGAACTGGAGAGTCCACACTGTAAACTGGAGACACTCAGGTCAGCTTTTTTTTAATTACTTAAATGACTGGGAAGATATTTTGGCTTCATAGTCAGTGTTTTATTATAAGTTGTTCAAAAGACTCATCCATTCATTGTCTGTAGCCCTTATCTAGTTCAGGGTCGCGGTGGGTCCAGAGCCTTACCAGAATCACTAGACACAAGATGAGATCACACCCTGGAGAGGGCGCCAGTCCTTCAGAAGTCTACACACAGAGTCACACATTCACTCACACCTATGGACACTTTCGAATTCCCAATCCACCTACCAACGTGTGTTTTTTGATACATGGGAGGAAACGGACATGGACAAGGGGGGAACACACCAAACTACCTGCTCACTCCTCACTACCTGCTGCACCACAGTGCCATCCACAGCACATTCAGTGTAGTGTAAATGAGGACATGAGTGATAAATATAGAGTGATTTGAGCCCTCAGTCTTTTTCTTTTTACTTTCTCATGCAATTTGATATAAGCTGATTTTATAGCAGATTTTTTCTATTTAGCAACTTTCTATACTTTGTTTTTCCTGACTGCAGATTGTCTGGTTGTATGATCACAGAGGAAGGCTGTTCTTCTCTGTATACAGCTCTGAATTTAAACCTCTTTCCCCTGAAAGAACTGGATTTGTCCTATAATCACCTAGGAGCCACAGGAGTGAAATTGCTGTTTGAAAAAAAGAAGGATTCAGGTTGCAGATTGGACACACTCAGGTAGGTAAAATTGTGTAGAACTTCATGTGTCCAGTTCTTTAGACACTTCCATGTAGCACCTCAGGACGTCAGAGTGACTTGTTAACCTGCTGTTATCCGGCATTGAATTTTGTACTTAAGTGCTTGTTAAAAATTCCTGAAGTAAAATAATCTTTTGTTTATATTTCTGGCTGAGACATTGATTAAAATTTTATAACATATAAAACTGTAAATTTAATTAAGATAATATTCATAACACTAAAAAAAGATTGAAATTAAATGTCAGACAGACAGAAAATACACACCAAACACAACAGTGCTGCATAGCATACATTTGAACATTTTGTGAGATACAACATTGCTGTGAAATAAATAAACTTGTGATGAGTAGTATTTAACCCCCATTGCAAATTAAGCTTATTAGCAAAATTTACAAACTTTCAGCTGTCGCAGTCACACAACTCCAACAGCTTTGAGGTTGTGGGTTGTAGTCCCGCTCCGGGTGACTGTCTATGAGGAGTTTGGTGTGTTCTCCCTGTGTCTATGTGGGTCTCCTCTGGGCACTCTGGATTTCTCCCATGGTCCAAAAACACATGTTAGTAAGTGGATTGGCGATAGGTCCATAGGTGTGAGTGAATGTGTGAGTGTGTGTTGCCCTGTGAAGGACTGTTGTCCCCTTCAGGGTGTTTTCCTGCCTTGCACTCGATGATTCTTAGTAGGCTCTGGAATTTTATTTTCAAATAAATTATCATCAAAAATAAAAAAAAACCCAGAATACTGAATTATTTAATTCAACACAGATATTTAAAAACTGAAGTAACAAATCATCACCAATAGTGGGTTTTTAAAATTTAGACAAATGTGTTTCTTCTTATAGTGTTGAACATGCAGGGAAGATCCGAATTGATCCAAGTCCAAAGAAATGTAAGTTCACTATTTTCAGTGTAAAGTTGTGAATATTAATACATATTAATGAATAAATTTCATATAAGTGTAGAGCAGGGGTTGGCAAACTTTACCACTCAAAGAGCCATTTGGACCCATTTCACACAGTAAAGAAAACAATGGGAGCCACAAAACCCTTTTGAAATTTTAAATGAAATAACACTGCACATAACGGGTTTTTTTGCCTTTGTGCTATGTATAAACAAACTATACTGTGTTACATTTATGAAATCAATGAACGACTGCAGATAAAATGAAATAACATTTCTGCATGCAACAAAATATTTTTAACTCAGAAAAAAAGACGTTGGGTTGACGGTTAAGTAAAATATTCAATGTCTATTTGACTCCTTGTAGTAATGGAAAAAACGCACAACTTATCCACTGGCAGCAAACCAAAACGCTGTCCTCTCTCTGCATGCCATCATTATTTTACTGGCGCCATGCAGTGAGCTGTCAAAAAGTTCAAGAAACCACACACTGACGGATGTTGCACATTGGAAGTTATGACGTGTATTAAGAGTGACAAAAATATTAAAATATTAAAATATTTTAGATGTTACAAGATCGCCATAATCTTCATAGAATTACATTTTGAAAATGAACGAACCAAAATAAAATACATTTTAATTAAAGACTCATTAATTATTTACAAAAGCTGAGCCGCATCAGAGGGATCAAAGAGACGCATGCAGCTCTGGAGCCGCGGGTTGCCAACCCCTGGTGTAGAGAGACGTGAGAATAATGAGGAGGCTGATTTTCTGGAGATGAAAGGACATGACCATTAAATCCTGAGCACTGAGTTCACTATGACATTTGGGCAGACATAGGCTAGTGGTTAGAGAAGGTTGCCAGTTTAATCCCCTTTTCTTCTTTTGTGTAATTTTATTATTTTATTTAGTTTGGTTTTTGTTATTGTGTCTAATATTATGTTGTCTTTTTGGGTGGTGTGATGTGTCTTGTGCATTGAATTCTACTTGTTTGTTTTGTTCCAGTGTACTGTGTATATTACTGTGTCGTGAATCTTGTGTTTGTTTGTTTTTTGTGTTTCTTCTTTTGTTTATTGTTGTCTCTTCTTGTGTGGTCCCGTTTTTGTGTGTTCTCTCTCTTATTGTCTTGTTTTTCTTATTATTTTATCTTGTGTATCTTGTTGAGTGCAGATGCCTGTGAGCTCACACTGGACCCAAACACAGCACACCCTCTCCTCTCTCTGTCTAAGGGGAACACGAAAGTGAAGCGTGTGGTGAAGGTTCAATCATATCCTGATCATCCAGAGAGATTTAATCAGTGGAAGCAGGTTCTGTGTAGACAAAGTCTGACTGGACGCTGTTATTGGGAAACAGAGTGGAGTGGGAAGGTTTATATTTCAGTGGCGTATAAATCAATCAAGAGAAAAGCAGGCAGTGATGACTCTAGGTTTGGAGAGAATGAAAAGTCCTGGAGTCTGAAGTGCTCTGATAACCGTTACTCTGTCAGTCACAATAAGAAGAACACTGTTATTTGTCTTCCTTCCTCCAGCTCTAACAGAGTAGGAGTGTATGTGGACTGTCTGGCTGGCACTGTATCTTTCTACAGAGTCTCCACTGACACACACACACTCAGACACTTGCACACATTCACCACCACATTCACTGAACCTCTCTGTGCTGGGTTCTGGGTTAGTAAGGTCTCCTCAGTGCGTTTGTGTTAGATGCAATAGTTTCATGTTGTTCAGATATTACTTAATGAGTGTGCATGCTCGCTCATTTTACAAGAATAGAAAGTAAAATAAAGTGCAGGGAAAGTGAAGAAGCCCAATAAACATGTTATTCATTATTTTGATTAATCTGTTATTTCACCTTAATTTACCTTTGTTGTGAAATTATATTTGAAATGATAAAGAGTGTAATGTTGTGTCTGTACTTTCTTTCTTCTTAGTCTTAACCCTCTGACCGGTCAGTCTGACCTACCTTTAGTTTTTGCAGTTATAAATGTCAAGCTGATGGATGGATAGATCAAATGAAAGATCACTTGGGATATTTACCAAATTATGAGGCAAAGTTAATATCTTAATCTAATAAAATAATAATAAATATATTGATAAAGGGAGTATTATGAATTTGCCAGTATAATTTTTGCACCCTTAGTCCCTTGGTTAAAGACAACAAATAATTAAGGTCTTTTTTGAAATGTGATGTGTTAATTTTTCTTTGTTCAATATCGATTAAGCTGAAGGAAATAAACCTTGTAATCCATTTATATCCAATTCTGTTTTTGGCTGTTCTTTAGGCTTCAGCAATTAAGACAAATATTTTAACTTTTCACATTTAGCTATCGTTTCAACAGTTCAAAACATAAAATCTCATAGTGTAAAGAGCAGGAAACAGCTAAAGGTGTAGAAATAAACAGATAAAGTAAAAAGGCAGAAAGACTAACAGAGAAAACAGAACAAACAATAACTTAATTAGCATAACCTAATACTGAATGAAGAGAAAGGAAAACAAGGCACCTAAAGTGACAGACAGGGACACACATCAAAGGTATTCATGAACTGAACTCAACAGAAAAACCCAATAAAGGAAACTAGGAGAAATCCAGGCAATACAGATAATCATAAAGATGTATAGGAAACAATTTAAAATAGAGAACAACCAGGACATAAAAGGAGGGATGTGAGAAAATAGAAAACATCCATTCAAACAAAGTAAATAAGGAACGGTACTGGAAACTAACAAAGACAGATACTAGAATGGAGTAGGACTAGATGGACAAAAAGACAGATTGAGAAATCTAAGAAACAAAACACAACCATAATGAAATATGGAGGAAATATGAACAGAGAAGACTATGAACAGACTAACCAGGAACAAAACAAAATGAGTAATAACTGATAAACACCAGACAAACAACTGGTAATATAAAGCTTAGTGAAACACAAAACAACTCTAAGGACAAGACATTGGGACAGAAAACAAAAATAAGGCAAGATAGAGTAGTGCCTAATACTGACACACATCCAGGCATCAAATTCTAAACTTGATCATTTTTATGAAAAGGTAATCAAGTTATTCAGTGAAATCAGTGTATGCTTTCCTTTGTAATTTTGTCAGTTAAATAAAGGTTCAAGAATATTAATAAAGGATAGAATTAAAACATGAATACTGTGAAATGTTCAGTAACTTGCAGCAATTAGTTGCTGTGGTTAATTTCACAGTATGAATAATGAACTATTATTCACAGTACTGATAAAATACTTTACTAATGAAATACTGATAAAAATCTTACATTTTATTACACAAATAAGTGCAGTATTGTGCTTGTTTACCAACAGTAATAGGCTCCTGTATTATTATCATAGCAAATATTAAACTATTTAAAATGCATTACTGCATTCACTTTGACACTAAATTAATAACTAACTTAAATACTATACAATGAATCACAACTATTTTGAAACTTTAAGGGTTATAAATATTGTGTAGTGTTTCTTTAATTTAATCTAGCTATTCAGATTGGAGTATATCGTATCTGCATAAACACCATATAACTTTTTTGAAATAGGTATATAATGCAATAAAAATAATTTAGTATTATATAATACATTTTGATATTGTACCACGTTTTGGTAATACAGTGGTGTGAAAAAGTGTTTGCCTCCTTCATGATTTCTTTTTTTATTTTGCATGTTTGTCACTCTTAAATGTTTCAGATCATCAGACAATTTTAAATATTAGTAAACACAAGTAAACACAAAATGCTGTTTTTAATATTAAGGGAAAAAATCCAAACAAGTGCAGTTACTATTACCCAATAACTCACATGGGAAGTTTTTGTTAATGTTTTTAAAACTTTTTAATCATTTGTCCAAATTTGGTCACAACTTTCTCTCATAATTCATTCTTTTTACAGAGTCCAGTGACCTATTAGAAGTTTTATTTATCAATGTAAACACAGCATTGCTAGCATTGTTGAGGTCTGAAGGAATATTATATTTTATTTTCTCTAAAATATGTACTAAATATTGCAACTCTTACCATTCATCATCTCTCTGCCTACTCTCTCACTCTCTCTCACACACACACACACAGCTCCTGTTTGCATGTTTGAGTCATGAGCTGCACTGTAGTGTTAATTTCCACATGTAAAACTTTTGGGTCCGAAGCTGAACACAGATACTTTCTCCCAGAAAAGTTTACTTGACAAATTAAGAGATTCTAATTCAACAATCCTTAAAACTATACTGAGATATTATAATAAAAAAGTTTCCGCTCACCAGTTTGTCATGAATATCACACTACAAATTTATCTCCATCCCAAAAATTCAAGTACCAGCATTTTAACTTTACTGATGTGATTATATTTTTATATCAATAGACACTACTAATATAAATATAGGGTGGCACGGTGGTGCAGCAGGTAGTGTCGCAGTCACACAGCTCCATGGACCTGGAGGTTGTGGGTTCGATTCCCGCTCTGGGTGATTGTGAGGAGTTGGTGTGTTCTCCTCGTGTCCACATGGGTTGCCTCCGGGTGCTCCGGTTTCCTCCCACAGTGCAAAAACGCACATTAGGTGGATTGGCGACTCAAAAGTGTACGCGTGTGTGTTACCCTGTGAAGGACTGGCGCCCAATGATTCCAGGTAGGCTCTGGACCCACCGTGACCCTGAACTGGATAAGCGGTTACAGATAATGAATGAATATAAATATAATTCCATTGTGTTTACCTTACATTATTTATTTGACTTTCAACTATTTTTTATTATAAGCTTCAGTCTTTAGAAGGGACTATGCAATTAATCTATATTAATTTCACAAAGTTTTGTGACTAATTTTTTTAAAAATCACAAACAGCATTAGATTTAATACATTTTAAAAAGAAAATTATTATGTCCTCTAATTTTGAAATATATACTGTACCAGTTTTCATTCATTCATTATCTGTAACCACTTACCCAGTTCAGGGTCGCGGTGGGTCCAGAGCCCTCCTGGAATCATTGGGCGCAAGGCAGGAATTCACCCTGGAGGGGGCCTATACCAGTTTGTAATAGTGATTTTCGATTCCAGCTATTTCCTTTCTGATATGATACTTAGTCAAATTTAGGATGGTATCTGTGATACCAATCCAATACTGATACCTGACTGTAGACCACTGCTTGTCCACCACAGGATATAACAAATAATTAATCTCCTCAAACATTTTAAATTCACAGAGAATTTTATGTAGAAAAAAGAAACTAATACAAATATTACTAACAACTATGAGAGATATAATAATGAACCTGATATAAAATGATCCATCCATCCATCCATCCATTATCCACCGCTTATCCGGGTCCGGGTCGCGGGGGAAGCAGTCGGAGCAAAGAAACCCAGACCTCCCTCTCCCCAGCCACCGACTCTAGCTCCTCCGGGGGTATACCGAGGCGTTCCCAGGCCAGTCGAGACATATAGTCTCTCCAGCGTGTTCTTGGTCTGCCCCGGGGCCTCCTCCCCGTTGGACATGCCCGGAACACCTCTCCAGGAAGGCGTCCAGGAGGCATCCGAACCAGATGCCCGAACCATCTCAGCTGGCTCCTTTCGACGTGGAGGAGCAGCGGCTCCACTCCGAGTCTCTCCCGGATGTCCGAGCTCCTAACCCTGTCTCTAAGGGAGAGTCCAGACATCCTGCGGAGAAAACTCATTTCAGCCGCTTGTACCCGCGATCTCGTTCTTTCGGTCACTACCCAAAGCTCGTGACCATAGGTGAGGGTTGGGACGTAGATTGAACGGTAAATCGAGAGCTTTGCTTTTCTGCTCAGCTCTCTCTTCACCACAACGGTCCGGTACAGAGCCCGCATTACTGCTGACGCTGCACCGATCCGCCTGTCAATCTCACGCTCCATATTTCCCTCACTCGTGAACAAGACCCCGAGGTATTTAAACTCCTCCACTTGAGGCAGGATCTCACTTCCAACCTGGAGAGAGCACTCCACCCTTTTCCGGCTGAGTACCATGGACTCGGACTTGGAGGTGCTGATCCTCATCCCTACCGCTTCACACTCGGCTGCAAACTGGTCCAGCAAGAGCTGGAGGTCCCGCCTTGATGAAGCCAACAAGACCACATCATCTGCAAAAAGCAGACATGGAATCCTGAGACCACCAAACCGGACACCCTCCGCCACTTGGCTACGCCGAGAAATTCTGTCCATAAAAATTATGAACAGAACCGGTGACAACGGGCAGCCCTGACGGAGTCCAACTCTGACTGGAAACCAGTCAGATTTACTGCCAGCCATACGAACCAGACTCCTGCTCTGTTTGTACAGGGACTGGATAGCTCGTAACAAAGAGCCCAGTACCCCATACTCCCTGAGCACCCCCCACAGAATACCCCGAGGGACACGGTCGAATGCCTTCTCCAGATCCACAAAACACATGTAGACTGGTTGAGCAAACTCCCATGCACCCTCCAGGATCCTAGCGAGGGTAAAGAGCTGGTCCTGTGTTCCACGACCGGGGCGGGATCCGCATTGTTCCTCCTGGATCCGAGGTTCAACTATCAGTCGGACTCTCTTCTCCAGTACCCCCGCATAGACCTTACCGGGGAGGCTGAGGAGTGTGATCCCCCTATAGTTGGAACACACCCTCCGATCCCCCTTTTTGAAAAGGGGAACCACCACCCCAGTCTGCCAGTCCAGAGGCACTGCCCCCGATGTCCACGCGATGTTGCAAAGACGTGTCAACCAGGACAGCCCCACAACATCCAGAGCCTTGAGGAACCCGGGGTGAACCTCATCCACCCCCGGGGCCCTACCGCCAAGGAGTTTCCCTACCACCTTGGCCACTTCAGCCCCAATGATAGACGAGCCCCCCCCCCGGGGTCCCCAAGCTCTGCTTCCTCTGCGGAAGACGTGCTGGTGGGATTGAGAAGATCCTCGAAGTATTCCTTCCACCGTCTGATGACGTCCCCAGTCGAGGTCAACAGTTCCCCACCCCCACCATATACAGTGTTGGTGGAAAACTGCTTTCCCCTCCTGAGTCGCCTGACGGTTTGCCAGAAACTTCTTGGAGCCGACCGAAAGTCGTTTTCCATGTTCTCACCAAGCTCCTCCCACACCCGAGTTTTTGCCTCAGCGACTGCCGAGGCCGCAAGCCGCTTGGCTCCCCGGTACCTGTCGGCTGCCTCCGGAGTCCCCTGAGCCAACCAGGCTTGATAGGACTCTTTCTTCAGCTTGATAGCCCCCCTCACCCGGGGTGTCCACCACCGAGTGCGGGGATTGCCACCCCGACAGGCACCGACAACCTTGCAGCCACAGCTCCGTTCAGCCGCCTCAACAATGGAGGTCCGGAACATGGCCCACTCGGACTCAATGTCACCAGCCTCCCCCGGGATGCAGTCGAAGCTCTGCCGGATGTGGGAGTTGAAGATCTTTCTGACAGGTTCCTCTGCCAAACGTTCCCAGCAAACCCTCAGCACACGTTTGGGCCTGCCAGGTCAGTCCGGCATCCTCCCCCGCCATCTGATCCAACTCACCACAAGGTGGTGATCAGTTGACAGCTCAGCGCCTCTCTTCACCCGAGTGTCCAGAACATATGGCCGCAGGTCAGATGATACGACTATAAAGTCGATCATCGAAATGCGGCCTAGGGTGTCCTGATGCCAGGTGTACTTGTGGACACCCTTATGTTCGAACATGGTGTTCGTAATGGACAAACTGTGACGAGCACAGAAATCCAATAACTGAACACCACTCGGGTTCAGATCAGCGGGGCCGTTCCTCCCAATCACGCCCCTCCAGGTCTCACTGCCATTACCCACGTGAGCGTTGAAGTCCCCCAGCAGAACAATGGAGTCCCAAGAATGAGTGTTGATATAAAATGATTATGCTGAAAATGTTGACACTGTCCTGGATTAAAATTATTTACTAATCTAATTTATAAAGAATAAAAAAGAACTTAATGAATGAAAAATTATTAAATTGGACTGTGACTGGGTGGCACGGTGGTGCAGCAGGTAGTGTCGCAGTGACACAGCTACAGGGACCTGGAGGTTGTGGGTTTGATTACCGCTGAGGGTGACTGTCTTTGAGTAGTTGGTGTGTTCTCCCCATGTCCGCGTGGGTTTCCTCCGGGTGCTCCGGTTTCCTCCCACAGTCCAAAAAGTTGGTAGTGGATTGGCAACTCAATAGTGTGTCTAGGTGTGAATGTGTGAGTGTGTGTGTATTGCCCTGTGAAGGATTGGCACCCCTCCAGAGTGTATTCCCACCTTCCGCTCAATGAGGTAGGCTCTTTACCCACTGCGACCCTGAACTGGATAAGTGGTTACAGATAATGAATGAATGGACTGTGAATGGAAAAGTACTAAAATGTGGCATTTTGTCTAAAATTTTGTTTAATCACCATGGTCCACAGCCTCCTTGTTATCAGGGGTGTCTGGTAAATCTAAAAAAGTAGTGTATTTCAATTCATAGCTTCATAAAGAATACAAAACATCAGTTGTATATTTATTATTTAATTTATTTTTAATTCTGAAATATATTGAGGTAGCAGCCTCATTTACAATATAGCAAAGATATAATTTAATGACAACTAGTCTATTCACTTTAAATGATCAATTCTTTAGGAAACCTTACCTGAATAAACCCAGGCTTTTTGCCTATGTGAGATTATATCAGTGTTACCCATTACTACTCCAAGCTGAACTCATGTAGTTATTTGTTGAAGCATTTATTTATTTTGTTACTTATTCATAACCATATTTATTATTTTGAACATCTCCAGCAACACAGAAGGCCTCCACCAGAGACTGAAGATAGACAGAGCTGAAATAGCTCCACATATGACTCTGTTTATGCTCTGCCATTGTGTCTGTCTACAGACTGAGTGACTGACTTACTGAGCAGGGTGCTGCTGCACTTACGCATTGCGCACTTACCCAGGCAGAAGAAACAGTAGTTCCCTCAAACCGTGTATCATCAAATCAAATCAAATTTATTTGTATAGCACTTTTTACAACTGATGCAGCTTCACAGAATTCCAGTAAGACAAAGATTTGACATGAAATGTAGAAAAAAAAATGTAAAACCCCCCAAGTGAGCAAGCCAGGGGCGACAGTGGCAAGGAAAATCTCCCTTAGCTAAGGAAGAAACCTTGGGAGGAACCACCTATCCTCCTCTGGTCAATCTACTGGTAATAATAGTTAGTAGTCCATGAGAACTTCAGTGTAGGGGCAGCTTCAAGGCACTTGGTGGTTGCTGGAGCGTGGGCAGCTGGTCTGAACCGTGGAGGAGGATCTTGACAGTCATCCATCAGTGTCCAGACAGACAGGTGGGCAGTCGTTTACTCGGAAAAATGTAAAGGGATGGAATTAATTTTGAACTGTTTGGTGTTTGTAAAGCAGAAAATGTGAACATTTCCAGAGTGTGGTTAATGACTCCGGCAGATCTGACTATGACAGCTTTAACTAAAAAGAGAGAACCAGAAGGACACAGACATGGGAGCATTCTGAAACACTGGCATCCCTCCCCTCCACCGTCAACAAACCTGAGTGATCATGTGAAGCGGCGGGACGACAGCACCAGCGTCTCAGTTTACTATAATTCCCTGTGTCCATGGACCCCCCGGATCTGCCACCTTCATCTATGGGGGAGCATTAACTACGAAAAAATAAACTAAACAAATAAGTTTTTAGCCTAGATTTGAAGATTGCGACTGTGTCTGAGTCCCGAAAATTTTCTGGAAGATCATTCCAGAGTTGGGGGGCTTTATAAGAGAAGGCTCTTCCCCCAACCGAGGCCTTCTGAATTCTGGGAACAATTAAAAAAACAGTATTCTGTGATCTGAGTATACGTGGAGGCTCATAATAGGAAATTGTATCTTGAAGGTATTCAGGAGCAAGCCCATGTAGGGCTTTATATGTTAATAACAGAATTTTGTAGTCGATGCGGAATTTTACAGGCAGCCAATGAAGTGATGATATAATTGGGCTAATATGTTCAAATTTTCTAGTTTTAGTGAGGACCCTGGCTGCAGCATTTTGAACTAGTTGAAGTTTTCTTAAATTGCTGCTGGTACATCCTGACAGTAGTGCGTTACAGTAGTCAAGCCTTGAAGAAATATAAGGCATGTACTAATGTTTCTGCATCCTGCAGGGATAAGGCATTTCTAATCTTAGCAATATTGCGAAGATGTAAAAAAGCTGTCTTAGTGATACTGCCTATGTGTTGATCAAATGATAAATCCAGGTCAATTTTGACACCAAGATTTTTTGCTGCTGAACCAGGTTTAACTGGAAAGTCAGCGAGATTTAAAATTAAATCTGATAATTTATTTCTTGCCACCTTTGGACCCAAAAGCATGACCTCTGTTTTGTTAAGGTTTAGGAGGAGGAAGTTACGCAACATCCAGCCTTTCACGTCTTTTACACAGTCCTCTATTTTCTGTGTTTATCATCGGACTTGGCTGAAATATACAATTGCGTGTTGTCTGCGTAACAGTGAAAGTTAATGTCATGGTTTCTTATAACTGTGCCTAGCGGTAACATGTATAATGTAAATAATAATGATCCTAAAATAGAGCCTTGTGGAATTCCAAATCTTACTTTAGAATAATGTGAATTTAGATTGTTTACTTTTACAAATTGATAACGTTCCCTTAAGTAAGATTCGAACCATAATAGGGCTGTCCCTGTAATTTCAACCAGGTTTTCTAACTTTCCTAGGAGAATATTGTGGTCTATTGTATCAAAGGCTGCGCTGAGGTCAAGAAGCACCAACAGGGATACGTGGCCTTGATCAGAAGCAAGAAGATCATTTGTTATCTTGACTAGAGCTGTCTCTCTACAATGATGTGGCCTGAATCCAGATAGGAATTTTTTATATATATGATTCTTATGGCCCCCTGCAGTGTGTATTCCCGCCTTGCGCCCAATGATTCCAGGTAGGCTCTGGACCCACCGTGACCCTGAATTGGATAAGCGGTTACAGATAAAGAATGAATGAATGAATGAATGAATGACTCTTATAGATATGTTCTACGTAGATATGAACTAAGTTGTTGGGCCACGGCTTTTTCTAAGATCTTGGACAGAAATGGCAGATTTGAAATAGGCCTGTAATTAGACAGTGTACTAGCATCAAGATATGGTTTCTTGATCATAGGTTTAATAACTGCTAGTTTAAAAGCTTTGGGTACATGGCCCATGCTAAGGGATGAGTTTACTATAGTTAAAAGAGGATTGATAATAGCTGGTAGTACTTCTTTAATTATTTTTTTAATTTTGTGGTAATGGCATCAAGTGTGCAAGTTGTACAGTTTGCAGAGGTGATAATCTTCTCTAGTTCTAACTGTGGGAGTGGGTAAAAGGTTTCAAGTCTTTCTTTTACAATTACATTATGTTTTATGTCAGTCACATCGGGTGGCAGCCAGGTCGGATTTAATACTGTGGCTTGAGTTTGTTGTCTAATATTCTCAATTTTATTATTAAAAAAGTCCATAAAATCTTTACTGGTGAGAGTTGCTGGAATTAGTTGTTCGGAACCTGCTTGATTTTATGTAGTTTTGGAAAACACACTAAACAGTACTCTCTGATTATTTTTATTTTTGGAGATCAGCGAGGCCAGATATGCTGAGCGAGCTTTAGTGAGGGCATTTCTATACTCTATAAGGCTGTCCTTCCAGGCAGAATGGAACACTTCTAGCTTGGTTGATCGCCATTTCTGCTCTAGTTTCCGTGATGTTTGTTCTAAAGTACGGGTTTTATCATTATACCATGGTGCGAGCTTTTTCTGTCTTATACTTTTATGTTTAATTGGTGCTGCCTTTTCTAAAGTAGATCGACAGGTATTTTCTAAGTAGTCAGTTAGTACATTAGGTCCATTGGGTCTGATGGAATGGGAACTGGTGTTGATATTTCTGGGAGGTTTTCTATAAATTGTAGGGCGGTAGATGGTTTTATTATATGCTTTGTAGAATAGCGAGGGGTCTTAAATATATTATGGCTAAGACACAGCTCATATGAAATTAGGTAATGGTCGGAGATTGCCGAGGATTGCGGTAAGATATTAATTTGGCAATATTAAGACCTACTGTCAGAACTAAGTCAAACTGTGACTGCAGTAGTGTGTAGGCCCTGTTACATTTTGAGTAATACCAATAGAGTCTAAGATTGAGGTAAATGCCTTTTTAGTTGGTCACTTTCCTTCTCAAAATGGATATTGAAGTCTCCTATAATTATAACTTTATGATTGCAAACCGCTAGGTTTGCAGCAAAATCTCTGAATTCTTTCAGAAATTCTAAGTAAGGCCCTGGTGGTCTGTAAATGTTGCATAATAAAAATGCGTCCTTTTTTGTGACCGGGTTTTTAATAATGGTGGAGAGAACCTCAAAAGAAGTGAAGGTGTCACATTGTTTAAGACTAATTTCTAGGGTATTTTGGTAAATTACACATACTCCACCTCCTTTGCCTGATAATCTTTGGCTATGTACATAATTGTAGCCTAGGGGGGTGGCTTCATTTAGTGCTGAATATTCATTTGGTCTAACCCACGTTTCCGTGAGACAGAAACCGGCTCTGGATTGTTGTTTACAGCTGTCTACACTACTCTGCTGACTAGCTAAAAGACTATGTGCTATGCTGCAAGAAAGTAAGGCAGCACTCTCCCGCATGGGGTGGATACCATCCCTACCTATAAGACCAGGCTTGCCTTCGAAACGTAACCAATTGTCTATAAAGCCCACTTGATTTTCGGAACACCACTTGGAAATCCAACAGTTTAACGCTGAAAGTCAGCTGTAGGCTTCAGTGCCACGCTGCATTGGTATGGGACCAGAGCAGATTACAACATCGTCTGGGCCAGTTTAATCACCTTTCTAATATTACCCTTACTTACCTCAGACTACCGCACACGAATATCATTGGCCCCTACATGAATGACTATCCTCGAATATCTCCTATTAGCTAACAGTCTAAGGTTGCCACTAATATCCGGCGCTCTGGCTCCCGAAAAACTGCCAATTGTTACTGCCGGTGCCCCTAAAGGAGTAGCTAATTTCACCTGTCGAACAATAGAGTCTCCTATAACCAGAGCACTCTTAACAGACTCCTCAGCGGGTGCTTCGCTGAGTGGGGCAAACCTGTTTGACATGTGAAACGGAGGAACGTGGTGTCCCGGTGGGCTAGCTTTCGCCTCAGCGTTAGCATCAGCCTTAGCTTTCTCGCTATGTCGCCGAGACGTCACCCATTCACCCCGCTGTGAGGGCTCTAATGCCGGAATCGAGGGGGTGCTAACTCTCCCTAAGGCACCCGGAGTTGCTAGCACTGAATCTCACTGTTTATCCCTTGACAATAATAAGCTCTGGATGTGCACTTTTAGCTGGTCCACTTTATCCACCAGAGAGCTAACTAGCTGACACTTAGCACAAACACAACCACTATCATTGTCGCTAGAGGTGGAAAAGGAAGTTAAACTAAAAATGCCACACTCTGAGCAGGCAAAACAGCCAGTAGTAGCCATGGAATTGCAGGTACTTACCACTTTTAGTTGATTTTAGTTACTTACACCAGAAATGTTACTCCAAGGTCCAGTGGCAGTTTTAGTGCCTCTGTAATAAATATTCCTGTGGAGACAATCTATAAGATAGATCTATGGATGGTTAGTAAGTTGTAAAAACAAAAATAAGTACAGAAATAACAGTAGAACAAGTAACAGGAAAACCAGAGCGATCTTCTAAAGCTTCTTCTAAACAGGTACAGGAACAGCCAAACAGGTTGCCTGATCAGTCCAGACCTGAATCCTATCATTTAGACAAGACCTCAGTAGTTTAGTTACTTTCCACTGTGTTCCTGTTAATGATACACATTACATCAAATGACTTTATCAAGTATCAAATGTATCGATATTTTGACTTGAAAATTGATTTTAGAGCATAAAGATTTGGTTATCTGAGGTATTGATATATCAGTATCAATCCGCACATCACAAGTTTGTAGTCACACTTTATTCAATCTGACACAAATGCACTGAGGAGTCTGAACTGACCCAAACATAAAACCCAGCATAGAGGGGTTCAGTGAATGTCGTGGTGAATGTGTGTAAGTGTGTGAGTGTGTGTTTGTCAGTGGAGACGCTGTAGAAGGACAGAGTGCCGGCTTCATAGTCCACATACACTCCTACTCTGTTAGACCTGGAGGGAGGAGGAGGGAGAGCAGTGCTGATATAATTGTGAAAAACACAGTAACTGCTTTCAGAGCAGCTGAGACTCCAGGACTTTTCATTCCCTCCAAACAAACTGTCAACACTGTCTCCTTTTCTCCTGATTGATTTATACACCATTGAAATATAAACCCCTCCCCCACTCCACTCAGATTCCCAGTAACAGCGTCCAGTCAGACTCTCTCTACACAGAACCTGCCCATAGTGATTGAATCTCTCTGGATGATCAAGATACAACTGTCTCTTCTTCACACGCTCCACCTTCCTATTCCCCTCAGACAGATAGAGATGTCTGTGTGCTGTGTTTGGGTCCAATGTGAGTTCACAGGCATCTGCAAACAATCAAATGTGCAACTAACAATCAGATACACAACACAAAAGATACCAAAACATATGAAGATACAACACAAGAAATTACCTAAAAATTGATACACCCTAAATGTAAAACACACAAATAAACTCAACAAACAAAGATATACATATCACACAAAAGACACACTACCCACAAAAACACATATGAAAGAGGCATCATACAGTATGACAACACATGAAAAAAGCACGAACACAAGGACACTCAGTACACAAAATAAGAGAGTTCACAAGCAAATACAGTGCAGAGGAAGCAGTGATAATTACTTATTTGATTGTTTTCATTATAACAGAACCTCTGAAGTGTTCTTGGCTGAATCTGACATAAAAGTGAAACTTATGTACAATAACAATGCACACACATAAATGACCAAGTATTGGTTTTATTAACACATCTGGTATATTCAATTTAATATCAAATACATAATAACTGTACTACAGTGTATAAATGTACTAGAATGATACATGAAGGAGGAGGGAAAATTGATAAAATGACATCATAACTACTCTAAATTGTAAAAGGGAGCTATTATTTATCCCATAAATACCCTCAACAGCAACCTCTGTGACCAGGAGATGGTGCTGGGATTTTGTGTGCAAAGGACTTCCTAGATGCACTGATCATGGAGCTTTCAGGAACCATTGGCTTGGTTGATTTGCAGCAGAAGTCATTCGATATCCCCAGCCTTCCCAGGACATTTGTCAGAAACACAGCCATAGTGAGCGAGCAACCTGAAGGAGTCTGAGGCCTTCTCTGTCATTAGATCTGCTTCCTTTGGCAAACCACAGGCACATTTGTTTTGGGGCTGCAGACTGGGGCCTTAAGCTCTTGTTTCACATTTTTCAGGGTTCAGAGGTCTGAGGGTTCCTTTAAGCCCAGGGTGTGGCGTTGTGCATCACTGGACTAAACTACTGTACAGCTTCACAAATTTCCTAATAAATATCTGGCTGTAATTTCTATTGGCTTGCAGCAATAGTTTTAAATTAGTTGAACTTCCTGGCTGGAACCAGATTACTCCTGGGGTGAATCTCTAGTTCTCCTCTTTCTTTCCATTTCTGCAGTGCTGATCTTCCAGGATGGAAGTACAAACCCAGACCAGTTTGTGTACTCTCTTTCTTTGCCTTTTCACTCAAATGCTTGGGTTCCAGTGGTTTACATCAGGCATGATGACCAGTGCGTTAGTGGTGGGTTAAAGTGCTGATTTTTTCTGAGTGACAGAGGGAGAAGAATCCAACCCTAGTTCTCAACTCTAATTGGAAGTTTCAGTTTTTCAGACTAGGACCTCCCTGAAGTGATGACACATATATAATTCTAAGGTTGGTGTCTCTATTGCAGAGATCATTCAGTGTATATGAGTTATGTTTACTAATTTAATGATTTTTTTTATAAACAGGGACATGTTTGGCTTTGTCTTGCCTAATTGCTGTTCTTCATTTTCTTTATATTATTATAGCTAAGTTTGTATTCTGCACACATTTTCCAAACATTTTCACAGGTCACACTTTTCCTGCTACAACCAAATTCAGCACACACAGTAGAACCTAGCATAGATTTATGCTTATGCTAATTGGAGCAATCAGACTTATGGATTTTTAGAATTCAAGCTTCCAAATATGGAATATTTCCCATAGGAATATATTGGCCAAAATTTCAACTTGCTCTAACTCTGTCAAATTTCAGACCAGTCGCACTTATCCATCTCATTTTATTGCTCCATTTATTTGAATGGGGAAGGCTATGGGGGTGATGTCATAATCCACTAACTCGGGTGTCTTTATGAAATGGCTTTTTCAGCTAAATGTTATCCTCCAAAATCCTTATACTTCCACCAGGAAACTTAATTTAAACTGTAAATGGTAGGAAACATCCCCCTTTCTCATACCTATAAATCTGAAATCTCTTCACAGTAGAATTTTTGCATTATAAGTGTTTGTTTGGCACTAGGGAGGGTCCGAGGCCCCATAGAATTCAATGTATTTTTTGACCAGGTGAGCACACCTTTCTTTAAAATGTTTGTGTGTATTTACACTCCCATAACAGGAAGAATTTTTGTTCAATCTGCACAGTTCTTACACCAAAGGGTTCAAAGAGAACAGGGTCCTCTCATGGGAAATGTATGGTGGAAATTTCCA
This sequence comes from Hoplias malabaricus, assembly GCF_029633855.1. Taxonomy (NCBI): domain Eukaryota; kingdom Metazoa; phylum Chordata; class Actinopteri; order Characiformes; family Erythrinidae; genus Hoplias; species Hoplias malabaricus. Next base: position 81,029,661 of record NC_089801.1, read on the forward strand.
GAATACTGCCACTCTCACACAGACACTCATAGACATTACACATAGACTCATACACAAAGTATTCCTAATGCACAGGAATAACAGCATAAGGCACTGACTTAACCCTCTGGAGTCTTAAATATATGGAGGTTGAAAATAAATGTATTTTTACCTGGTTTTTATAAAAAGATAGGTAACAAGAAGTACCCATTCACATGATAATAGCATGATAATCTTGCCACTCTTATTGGAAGATTACGATGTGTGAAAACAGTATTTTTTAATCATATAAACAAATGCACATGGCTGTGTGCATGGCTGTTTACACTGAGCATGAAGCTCCAAGACTGCACAGCCATGCATTTCAGCTGCCTGAGGAGGAACGGCTTCATTCTGTGATGAGTAATCTAAATGTTTTTGACTTGTTTTTCTGAAGCAAGTTTGCCACTGTTTAGCTTCAATACTACACTAGTTCAGTATATATTCCAGCAACAGAATTTGTGAAGCTGACAGTAAATGTTTTGTAAATGCACAGAGGCACAGAGCTCAGCTGCTAGGGAAAAACCTGCTTGTAGTAAAGTTTGGGTGCTCTCTGCTGCTTTCAAACAGTCATCTGAAGCTCAGATGTATGTCTGTGTCATTGCTAAATAACTGAAAGAGCACTGTTTACAGACAAATGATTCAGTTGGTCTTACTGATGGGGTAGGGTGGGGAATAATGGGACATTATCTTTGACAAGGGGGAAGGGATTTCGCACCTGTGTTTCACACCTATCATGAAGAGTCAATATGTGAAACACAGGTAGCCAACACACATGTCTACAAAGTTCAGAGCTCTAAAGACTTCATAAATGTGTTTTTTTTCACTATATATCAGCAAATGTTTAGAGTTAATTTAAAAAAACAGTTGAATCTCATGTTGTTGCTGGGTTTGCACTGAATATATGCTTTTTTTTGGTAGGTAAAATTTGAAATTTTGAAAGGCAACCTATTGTGTGGACTGAGTATTTGGAGGCTAGGCTAGCGGAGCTTTGGCAGCAGCATTCTTGCTTATATGATCTGTCATCAACATTCTACCATGACAGGCATGCACATGAAAAATTATGGCAGGAAATAGCCAGTGTTCTTAAGTTGCCTGGTAAGCTTTGCTGTTTTTTGTTGTACTTTGCTGATGCTATCAACACTGCCCTCAGTTTCTATAAGCATCTCTCTCGCTATGTGTGTGTGTGTCTCTGTATATGTGCTTGAGCTTGATACATGTACTGAAAAATGCGTATGCAGACAGAACTGTTCCCGAGCTGCAACATACAATGTAAGTACCCACGTTGCATCACATTAGTCTGACCAAATGTGTTTGTACAGTTTGAAAATGTAAAACACAGGCGTTAAAACACATAAAAACCCAAAATAAATAGAACAAACCTTTAAGGTTATTTACAGTGTGTATTATGTGAAAAACAACAACATTATTATGTTAATACCTCATATATTCATACAATGCAGAAACCCTTTATTACTTACATATTCATTCATTGTTACATTAATTAGTTAATGCTAAGTAAATTAACCTTAGTTAATACATGACTTACTCATTTGGTCCTGCTTTAATGCTTCATTATTTCCTGATGATTTAATCCCTTAATTACTGTCAGTTCACATACCCTTAATATAAGTGGGGCTTCATAAACACAATTTACCAGTTTCCAAAGCAAACAGTATGGATAGCTACAAATTGTGAGGAAACGTCCTTAGAATTTTAGTAAAAGTGTTTTTTGATTAAAATTGTGAACGTCACCTTTAAATGCTGGCTATTAGTATTTTCATGTGTGAACATTATTCTGAACACAATGAACTTACATTTCCTTGGACCTGGTTTGACTCGGCTCACTCCTGCATGGTTCATTCTGAAAGAAGCAATATAATAATTATTATAATAATAATAAAAATCATTTATTTTACTTGTTTACGGTTTTCCCAAGCAGGATTCAGAGTTTCATTAGGACCCATGCCACATATTATAAGAACACGTGACAGCAGCACTGACAGAACAAAAAAAAGAGAAAAGAGCAGCTGATCAGGTAGGAAATAGGTACAGAAATAACAGATATACCACAAGAGAAGTGTGATCTATCTGAATGGAAGATGAGTTAGTTCTCATAATGATCTCCCAAACAGAAGATTGGCTAGTAAGTCTAAAATTGTAAAGATGATGAAGAGGGTGATCAGGGAAATATTCCTGAATGGGAGTCTGAGGTAAGTTGACAGAGAATATGTGGTATTCATTAATTCATTCATTGTCTGTAACCATTTATTCTGTTCAGGGTGGTGGTGGGTCTGTAGCTTAGCCAGAATCACTGGGCGCAATGTGGGAACACACACACTGCCCTTTGCAGTGTGGAACATGTGGTATGTTGAGTTAATTTTATCTTACATTTTGTATGTTGATCACTACTGATAAACTACAGGTAAACACTTTTCTCTGGTGTGCTTGGGTGCTACATGAAAGTGTCCAGTAAACACACAAACATACACACCTGAGTGTGTCCAGTCTGCAGGCTGAATACTTCTTTTTATCAGAGAGCAGTTTCCCCCCTTTGTCTCCTGGGTGATTGTAGGACAGATCTAGTTCTTTCAGATGTGAGGGGTTTGAGCTCAGAGCTGAAGCCAGAAAAGAACAGCCTTCCTCTGTGATCATACAACCAGACAATCTGCAGAGAGCAGGGTGGAAAAAAATTACATACATTTCAAATGGGGTTCAGTAAATGTAATTAAAAACTTTGAAAGAATAAATCAACAATCAAACACTATGTATCTGAAACATATTATGATAGTTTACAAAAATAATGTAATGAATAGGTCTACATGAGAACCTCTATATACACAGTATTCACCATCATGATATGCGCTCTTGATCCTGTCCTTGTTCTTAATTATAAAACCTGCTGCTACTGCAATCCTTTTAATTACACAGGTTTTGATGCATCCTCAACAAAAGTGGCAGTGCAGTAAAACTGTGTCTGAACTAGTTTCCTGTTGTTTTGCCGTCAGAGTGTTTAGAGTAATATTTACCAGAAAGAGCAATATTTACCAGAAAGGTTCTGTTTATTGAAGTTATGCAATAACATAATTTTCGGAGTAGGACCACGCCCAAACTCCTCCTCTTCGCCCTATATATACCCTGCAAATTCACGTCATTTCCGCATCAGACAAACACGCTTCATTTAGTTCAGGAGAAGAATCTCGATTTGACTGCTTCACTACATCAGCTCACTGCTCTGCGCTAGGTCATTCCTGCTGATCCCCATATTCGGAGCCATGTTTGGCCATTATCAAAGCCACAAGCCTCCTTGTGGGGGGGGGGGTCCGGCTTCGTACGTATTCATAAGCCACCCTGAACTCCTCCCCAAAGATTTCTGAGTTCACCTCAAAATTTCAGCCTCTACGGGCATGGTCTAGCAAAATAGTGCCAAGTACTGTTTGTCTTTTTGTTTTATTTCTGTGTTCAGCATGTGGAATATGCTAATTTCTCAGTTCTTGACACAATGTAATAAAACAGCAGTAAAACCACAAGATTAGAATCCATGAAGCTTCACACTAAGACAATTCTGAGCTGAGGAAAGGAAATCCAGGTCTCGTGCTGTGGGCGGAAAAAGTGTTGGCATCACCTAAACCAGTGGTGACCAACCAGTCAATCGTGACTGACAGGTCCAAGACTATGCATCTTGATTAAAATAAATCAAATGGCTGTTTCAGATGTAATGTTTAAGTTGTTACACCTGCATCATTTTGTATCCACTGTGCTTTGATTAGCTAGTTAAGCAGGGACATGTAAAGCTGCGGTCACACTGGGTTTTTGTCTTTGTGACCTCTGATAGGCTCTGTAGTGTTTTTGCCCTGTCTAAGTTAAAAGGGCAGCAGTGCTGACTGCTGCGTTTCAACACAGAAGATGTTTTACAACTATTTCATATGGATTGCAAGATACAACACAAGCAAGTGTCATATGCCATATTTCCACTGCTTGATTCCTACACTATGTGACTCTACTGAAATTTTCCACTCTCACAACTCTGTCCAAAATGTAGCTAGCAATAGAAACTGTAATTTTCAGAACCTTATTACAATTGTTACAGATACATATCAGATATACACAAAAAGATATAGATGTAGAGTAAGTATCAAGCAGGGATATTTTTTATCTGAGGTGCACATATGAAATCAGCACATGTCATAACTTTGAGAGCCTATGAAGTATTCCTGTATTTGATTTTTTAAAAAGAAGATTTCAAGCACGGTGTACACAAATTAATTAACTTACATACACATGTACACTGGTCCCAGATGTGAAATAAAACAATATAATATACTATACCATGAATATAAACTCTTGGAGTCTTTGTTTAAAGACAGAGAAAATATAATTTTAGCCAGTTTATTTTTAATATTTATAAAATAAATTTAGACAATTTGGAAGAAGCTTTAAAATTTTATCGCTCTTTAAATTAATTCACAGAAATGTAACCTGAGTTTCTCCAGTTTACAGTGTTCACTCTTCAGTCCAGCACAGAGCTTCTCCACTCCTGAGTCCTGCATGTCATTGTTACTGAGGTCGAGATCTTTAAGAGAGAAATTCTCTAGTTGTAGAATTGGACTCAGCTGTTCACAATTCTGTTCCCCAAGGCTACACCTAGATAGGCTGTATAGAGACAGCAAACAAATTACTGTGTAGAAAATTATATTTTTGAGCATAATAATTATATTTTTTGTATTATTGCAAAACAAATCCTCAAACAAACAAACAAAAAAAAACAAAACAGATCATCGGTAATACTGACCTAAGTTTCTCCAGTTTGCAGTGTGGACTCTTCAGTCCAGCACAGAGCTTCTCCACTCCTGAGTCCCGCAGGTCATTGTAGCTGAGATCCAAGTTTTTCAGACTGGAATTTTCTGATTGTAGAATTAACTGCACAGTGTCACAGGACTCTTCATTGAGTTTACACATCATAAGTCTGTAAAAGCACAACAGATCTTATCCCCAGTATAAAAAAAAGATGTTATAAATTCATGGTATAAAATTATGAAACTATATACATTAAATATATTATTAATTATAATCTGTAACCTGAGTATCTCCAAACCCCTTAATCTATCACAGATCTCCTCCAGTCTTGAACTACGCAGGTCATTGTCGCTAAGATCCAGTTCTTTCAGAGAGTTTTCTGGTTGTAGATCTTGACTCAAAATTATTATTAGCTCTTCACTGAGATTACATCCAGCTAATCTACAAAAGAGGAAAAAAGAGTGTGAGTAAAAAAAAGCAGATTCATACATTCTTAAAGATGCAGTTACTGTTGTTCATTTAAAGGCAGTCTTTGTTGTTTTTTGTTCATGTGTTTATCTGGACCTGAAGCAGGAAATTTTATGTAAATTAACCACTACAATTTTAAACATAAAGTCCTCGATTGGAATTCTCCAAATGAGCATGAACAGATGAGCTACAGTCAGTAACAATACCCTTTGTTTAGAGAAGTAAAAAGAACAATTCTGTTCTGACACCATATCAGTATCAGTGCTGGTCTAACAATGATTAACCACTCAAATAAGATCAAGACTGAAAGAGTCCTGTGGTCAGAAACTGATGGTGAATGGAGGCACATGTGGACTACAACAAGTTGCACTCTAATGAAACTCCTAGTAAATTTATAACTTAAGTAAATATTATGTATATGTCTAATATACTGGTAACTCTATATGTACACCTGAGCAGATTCTGTCTGACTGTCAGAATATAACAGATCTTACAGTGCATTGATGGAATACTTTTTTACATATCATTTAGTAGTAACAAAACGTTTAAAACCTTACATCAAATGTTGATATTTACCTCAGTGTCTCCAGTTTACAGTGTGAACTGTTCAGTCCAGCACAAAGCTTCTTTATTCCTGAAACCTGCAGGTCATTGTAGCTGAGGTCAAGTTCTTTCAGACAGGAGTTTTCTGACTGCAGAACTAATTTCACAGTGTCATAAGATCCTATACTGATATCACACATTTTAAGTCTGTAAAAAGGACAACAAATACAACAGGTATTATGTAGAAAACAAGACATAAGAAAGATATTTTAATTTATTCATATACATTTGTAAAATATAACAAAACATTACCAGCACCAGTAACACTGACCTGAGCATTTCCAATTTACAGACAGAACTTTTCAGTCCCTCAGAGAGCTTCTCCAGTCTTGAACCCTGCAGGTCATTGTAACTAAAATCCAAATCTTTCAAAGAAGAGTTTTCTGACTGTAGAGCTTCACTCAAAACCTCAATGGACTTTTCTGTGAGATCACAGCCAGCTAATCTACAATAGAGGAAATAGAAGGTACAACCTCATTTTGCAAAAATGTTGTGACATTGAGCAAAATGCAAATAAAAAAGATGCAATTATGGGCAAATCATTTAAACCCTAAATGTAATTTAAAATAGAACTAAGATAATATTTTAATTGTTAAACTGAGAAAGTTTATAGGTTTTTGAAAAACATTTGCCCATTTTGAATTTGATGCCTGCAACAATTCCCAAAAAAGTTGGAAGAGGGTCATGTTTACCTCTGTGTTACATCACGTCTTCTTTAAACAATACACTGTAAACATGGGAACTGAGAAGACCTGCCACTGTAGTTCTGAATATGAATGGAAAAATATGTCTGCGTGGCAGGATGTTGCTCCAAAACCTGCATCATCTATATTGTTCAGCATTAATGGTGCCTTCACAGAAGTGCAAGTCATCTATGCCATGTACATTTATGCCCCCTCATACCAGCATTGATGCTTATTTTTGGATTTTGTGCTTATAACAAGCTGGATGATCCCTCTCCTTTTCAGCCCAGAGGACACAGCATCCATGATTTGTCATACCACAGGACACTTTTCCACTCAGTCCATCTTAAATGAGCTTGGGCCCAAAGATGGTGACATTGTTTATATATTCCTCTTTGTATCTGGTTTCTTATTTGCATTTGTGAGTTTTAAGTTGTGTTTGCAGTGAAAAACTGTGTGCACAGAGAGTGGTTTTGGGAAGTGTTTCTGAGCCCTTGCAGTGATTTTCACTATAGAAATGAATCTGTATTTAATTCAGTGCCGTCTGAGGGCACAGGACCAGAGTTAGCTAATATTAGTTTTGGGCTTTGTCACTTGCATATGGAGATTTCTTCAGATTCTCTGACAGTTTTAATAATATTATGAGCTGTATGTGATGAAATACCCCATTTATGTACTATTTTAAGGTTTGGATTATTTCACTGTTAGTCTATGCAGTCCTTCACAGAGAGGTGAACCCCCTACCCATCTTTAATTCTGAAAGACTCAGCCTCTCTGAGAGGCTCTTCATAAACCCAATCCTGTCACTGACATGTTGTCAATTTATCTCCTTTTTTTAAGCATTTTGTCCTCCATCCCAAATATTTTGAAACCTATTGCAGGTATCAAACTCAAAATGGGCAAATATTTTTTTTTAAACAAATTTCCCAGTTTCAACATTTGCAGTATTGTCTTTGTTTTATTTTCAAATAATTATAGATTTTAAAAGATTTGCACATCGGCACAGCAGGTAGTTTCACAGTCACACAGCTCCAGGTTCCTGAGGTTGTGGGTTTGAGCCCTGCTCAGAGTCACTCTATAAGGAGTTTAGTATCCTCTCCTTGTGTCCATGTGGGTTTCCTCCAGGTGCTCCGGTTTCCTCCCATAGTCCAAAAATACACTTTGGTAGGTGGATCAGCTTGCTTAAAAGTGTCCATATGTGTGAGTGAATGTGTGAGAGTGTGTTCTCTTGTGATGGACTAACGCACCCTTCAGGATATGTTCCCACCCTTGCTTAGTGATTCTGTGTAGGCCCCTGACCCACCGCACCCTTGAACTGGTTAAGTGATTATAGAAAATTAACAAATGAATGAATTTGCTCAGGGTTCCACTTTCTGTTGAATTGGGGTTTTAGTTGAGTGTATTTGAATCTGTTTGTGTTATTCACTTTTAGGCATGAGCTGCAGTGACATGGTTTTCAGATGAATTTGCTTAGGCCAACAAAATATTTTTCTCCAACCTGCATGTGCATGCAAACAATCACAATTTCAAAATTCCAAAACCAAGAAATTTTTCATTACTACATGAAATCGTAATAATTGTGGGGTGAGCTGAAGAGGAATACAGGCATACATATTTAAAATGTAACGTGGTTCATTAAACTGCATATTTACCAGTATACAATTACTACATCACTCACTCACCGAGCTTTTCTGCAGTTTGTGATCGCAGGGATAAGTCTCCTATAACCTGCTTGTGAGGTATTGTATTTTCCCAGATCCCACTCATTCCTGACATTCACTGAGTGGAGATGCATGTATGCTATTGCTGAGCATTGTACAGGAGACAACTTCCTTTTGGAGTGTAAAGGTGAACCTAAAGAGAAATAAAAAATATTTACATGTATCATCCAAAAACCTAAACATAATAAAACTTGATGAGTGTTTTTTCAAATAAAAATGTCATTAAATTAATTAATAATTTAACAAAAGTTTATTTGACCTAGACCATTTCACACACACACACACACACATATATATATATATATATATATATGTATAAATAAAACATATGGAAAATAAAACATTGACTTTTTTCCCCACAGTTTAAAAAAAAAAAAACCCTGAACTATGCACTAAAGCAGTAACATTCCATATTTAGGTTTATTCTCTCCAGAGACGTTATTTAACAGGCATCTTAAACATTTGCAAACTTCTACATAAGATAAAGATCAATATTTTTAATTTACCAAAAGATAACAGGTGCGGCATGTCCCTGCATGGCCTTGAAAACTGACCCATTAAACTGAATAAGAAAACTGTAAATAAGAAGCAAACGGCTGCCTACCTAAATTACATTTTAGCTTTAAGGGGAAAAAATCAATGAGAAGATAACATCAGCATCAGCTTGTTTAACACTACAAGCACCTAAATCCAGGTGATTATTCGAGAGCTGTGGCTTCCAATACCAAAACCAACAGTCAGTCACAGTGGCCAAATGAATGACACTCATTTGCTTTTTGCTTCACCATCACCTCCTTCCCTTCTGTGTTTTTTCTCTGTTGTCTTTGTGTAATGGACATGTGTAAATGTAATCGGTGCATCTCTACTAGGCATGCCCTCTATATTTAATGAATTTTGATATAAATGGAATGAACACTGAGATGGAATCTGTGTTCATGTTATATAATTCTTTCAATATATCAATGTTCATTCCATAAAAGTAAAAGTTATTTAAATTTTTCCTCTTAGGCTTGCCTTAAAACAGTGATCACCCATAACACTTAACTGAATACCTCTTTCAGTGTCCACCTTATCATCTCAACCTGACCATCAGATCATACAGGAGCACTTTGTGGTTCTACAAGTACAGATTGTAGTCCACTACTCTGCATATTCTTATCCCACTTTCCCCCTGTTCTTCAGCGCTCCGGACCCCAACAGAGCAGGTATGATGTGGTGGTGGATCATTCTCAGTGCTACACTGACACGGTGGTGGTGTGTTAGTGTGTGTTGTGCTGGTACAAGTGAATCAGACACAGCAGTGGTGCTGGAGCGTTTAAACACTGTGCCCACTCACGACCCACTCTGTTAGACACACCTGCCTAATCTACAACACACAGACTACCCAGAATCACTGGGCACAATGTAGGATGACACAACCTGGATGGGGCATGGGTCCATTACAGGGCACCACACACTCACTCAGTCACTCACAGGTACAGACATGCATGGCCTTTTGCATGGCCAATCAATCCATAAACATGTGTGTGTATCTGTTTATCTAAATAAAATATCCAAAATACAAATAACATTACACATTTACCTATGTAAAATCTTTGTTTAGAAACTAATAAAATAATAACTCAAAGTCTGTCAGTCAGTAATCATTCAGTTCAGGGTCAGGGTTGAGCCTACCCAGAATCACTGGGTGCAAATTAACAAGTTATTTATGTATTAAAATTATATGCAATAATTAGCGAGATGCTTTTGAAATGGTCCGTAAAACTTACGTTTCAAAATAAAAGATGCAAATATAATGGATCCAAAACTAAAAAGTGAAATGCAGATCAGAGCAATCTTCCAAGCCTGTAAACCTTGTCCTAAAAAAACATATTTCTGTTAATTTATAAATATATATTCTCAGTAAGCAATTATTTATTGAATTGTATAATATATGTAAAGTTTGATGACATTACAGGTTTGCATAAATGATACATTAAAATATTTTAGAAAATGATTTTAGGAAGATGTTTTGGTTGTTTGAAACTAATGAACCTTACCTTTAAATTTAACATAAATATTTACATCATCGTACCCTGATCTGGACTCAATTAAACAATTGTAAACTCCCTCATCAGACGGTTGGACTCCTGAGAGTTTCAGAGAAGTGTTGCCATTTTTCAGGTGATCTTTAAATAAACTTGTCCTCCCACTGTAACGCTCAGCTTGCTCATCACTTCTGTCTGCATGATCTTTGTAGAGGTGTACCGTCAATGTTGTCTCTTCCAGTTTAAGCCACTCTACTCTCATATCCTCAGCACTGGTGTTAGGTTGGAGAGAACAAGGCAGAATCACATCTTCACCACTGTACGCCACAACAGGATCAACTGGACCAACCACCTTAATGCTCTGTGCAACTAAGAGAGCAACAAATATAAATATTACCTCATCTGTTGAACAAACAATAGCCAAATACATTTTTGGGGGCCGGTTGTTGCTCTGAACACACTCAGAGTTTTTAGTGACCTGATCTGCTATGTAATCACATACCTGATATGGTTTTCATGAAGCCAGTCAGAATCAGCAGAGACACACAGAGGAACATCTTCCCTAAAAAACAAATATTTTATCTTTTATGTTTGGCACAAACACACACCACATCAGCACAAACTTCATCTATCAGAACTACAAATGGTTGAATGATTACATAGTAATCAGCTTACTTTGATTATTGGGTTATGAATTATGAAGTACATTTTTATGAATGAATGGTCACAAGTTAGTTCACTGTCACTGGGGAAACTTCTACAAGTCTTCTACAAACAGCTGAGTTTTTCTTTCTCATTCTCCATCTGAAATGGCTCCATACTGGTCATGCATAACTCATGCTTCTGTGCCCAGAGGGAGCATTATACTGTAAAACCATTAAAAGCTGTCTGGGAGTCAGTCACATGCACAACAGCCTAATGCTTAATACAGAGAGTGGAAACAAACTAGAGATTTAGTCTTATTTATTTCTAGAAGGAACAGGAAATTTATTTTGCAATAACAAGCACCTTTTTCTGAATGGCATTATAAACCAGGAAGAAGAACAAAAACAAGTCAGAACACATTCCAGGCAGGCTTCACTAAAAGTCACTGAAGCAAACATATTTTTCTGGACTTGTTTTTGTTCACGTCAATAATTTTAACATATTGCAAATCAATCCCCCAGCTACTGCCATAAAAAATAACAGGATGCCATAAAAACTATTCAATAATACTACTGTAAAATAATATTTAATTTAAAAAGTCACTGGACTTGTCACTGAAATCCAGGACAAACAATACAACCCATCAGAAATCTGAGACCAAAGATTCTTTCAGTCTTCAGTAAAGAAGTTCAGCTCTGTCCTAATCAGGGAATCCAGTCTTACAACATAAATAATGTCATTGATCTCAATTTGACTACTGTAACTAATCACAAAAGATCATATCTTCACATATCTTCTCTACTGAGGATATGTCAGTAGAACGCCCTGTCTGTAATTATAGTGCTGGGAGATGTTTCTGACAGAGTGATGTGCACTATGGCAGGATGTTTAATTCACAGTGGGAGTTGTGGTCTGGAAGTGAAGCTAAATGTTGATCATTACGTTAGCACTGGTAACACACACAATTTAAGCTGTAAATGACATGATATGGAACGTTTACACAGCTGCTATCAATAAAAACTGTTTACTTACCACATTATATCTCATGTTCTCTCCTTGACGGCGTCCACAATCGGTGTTACTTTTATTTTCTGGTCCCACCTGCTGCCCTATTCCACCTCCACCTGTCTCTGTCATGTACCCCATGCAGCCCGGAGAACCAATAAAAGTAGTGAGGAGGCGGAGTCACTGTCAATCATTTCTGGCATCAGCCAATGGTTTATCAGAGAAAATAAGTCCAAGAAGGCGTTAGCTGTGAAGTGTCTATAGTTGTTAATACCTGGTGTTTTCTTCAGTGCCACAGTAGAAGTACTAGCCTCATAGTATCAGTATGAAAGCAGTAGTATTAGTCACATTAAAAATAGGCTACGTTATCTTAGTTATATATATTATACTATGCACCAAAAGTTACACACCCTCCTTTTACTGAGTGAAATTAAGTATGACATTGTGACCCCATTTAGTTGTTCACATTCAGCTTGTATATGACATAGAAACATCTAAAAACCAGAGGGATGATCTGGGGCATCTGCACATGAACCTAAAGTTTCAAAAATAAATTAATTTGACCAATTATTGGATTTCACCATCAACTGAAAAAAATGTTTGTTACAACACTGAAGCAAGTCCTTATTAGCCAAGATTATTTAATTTATTTACTATTTAAAACATAGACATCCCAGTACACCAGCAGAAAAAGCTCTGTACATGCATAAAATATGATATACAATAATAATAACTAGACAAATCTAAACAGTGGAAGATTCAAAAATCATTGAGGATACTGTTAATACTGAGAAAGAAAATGAAACATTTCCCATTGAAAGTTATAGTGAATGTAACTTATCATTGGTAACAAACTGATGAATAAATGTAACCAAATTTTTACAGTACATTTATATTTTTTTCAATCACAAACTACTTGAAATATTGAATAAAACATCTAAAAATACGCTTTTGTAAAAATATAATAAAAGCTACATTGCAAATTATTATTGTATAAACTACATCATGGCAGGTGATTTCAAAGGTTTAATCTGTGATCTAACTGCGCCCTCTTGTGGAGAATCTTTTGAATATTTAAGCTTACTCTTTTGTTCGTTGAGTTGCGAAATATTGTTTGACCTGAATCTGCAATTGGGAGCATGTTATATTCTTATATATATATTCTTTTATATATATATATATATAATTATTATTATTATTATTTTTAATCAAAGATAAACAATCACTGAAACAAAGGCTCTGCAGTGAGTGCTGATGTACAAAGCGCTAAAACAATCAATGATTTGTTGCTTCATGAAAACACACCAGAAAATTGCAGATGTTCCACAAGATCTGTTTGTGAAATGGGAATGAATGCATCCAGAAATATAAGGAGGTCTCAGGTCAGATCCATGCAGCCCTATCAGCGACTGTCCAATAATTAATATGGATATTACCGCCACCATTTTTCATGCCATAGAGCAATACCAGTAGAGTATATGCATTGTAACTGTAATATGATATTTTCCCACATTATGCCAGTTAATGTATAGTAGACATAAATGAAGAAAAAGGTTTTATTTTAAAAAATAATTTAAAATTCTCTATTTGTTATTTTTACATAAAAATAAATGTGCAACTTATTTAAGAAATAATCTTTTTGAAGCTATTTATATTCCAGAGAGTGTCTCTCTCACATCACGTTGGTTAATTACAGAATCTGACACTTCCAAGCCACTGGGTGTCATTGTAATGACTGTTTCCTGAAGTCAAGAACTGGAGAAACTCATTGATCTCTGAAGTGTGTAAGCTAGTCTAATTGGCTTCATCAACCACTGGCAGAGCAGAAACCCGTATCTCCATGAAAATGGAGGACTGTGGAAACTGCTGGACTGTGGTGATGTCCCTGAATGTCCCCACTCCACTTCCACATTAACCTTCATTAAACATATATTTATAGATTAAGATTAAGCAATGCCCCACATGCAAGATTCAGGTGAATGCTGTGACCCCGAAGACATTCGTTATCGGCCAGGCTGACAATGGGCCTCTCTTCCCAGCACTCCTCTCCCGAGAGACTAAAATTTAGGGAGTCAGAAATGCACTTCAATGTCAACAACATGCACCTACACTTCAGCCCTCCTGGGCCAACACTATGATTGATGTCAGTGTGTTAAAAGCCTGGAGTGCACATCTGTTCAAGGTTAGACGTTAAGAATTAAGAATGTGTAAATATCACGTGAGTTATCATGCCATAGAGTTAGCTTATGATATGTCTTTTAAGAGTATTCATTCACACAATTAATCAACGCTGTCCTTCAAACTGACCGAGAAGAATTTCACGATACAGTGGTTTTTAGTCCGGCCAAGAGGCAAGCCTTTCTTCAAGCAGCACAAAATGGGACTGTGTTATCTCTGCAAAATGTCAAAAAGACGATGTAAGACGAAAGTAATTTCGTAATCTATTAACACTAAGAGCTCGGAAGGAATGATATTTTCCTAAGGCAAATATCCACCGCTTGCCTGTTGTGAAACAATGTTATAGCATGGTTTGTTTTTTGTTAGCAGCAAGACTAAGTGGGGGGTGGGGGTGGAGAGGAATTGCATTCTGGGCTTCAGGGTTGAATATGCAGAACTAGGCTAAGGCGTTTGCACAATACTAGTTGTTTATTGACTTGTCTTATTGTCTTTCCAGATTTTTTTAACTAATGCACATGGCGTCTAGCTTTTTGAATGCACATTTGCTCGAACCTAGCCAAATGGCGGACTCTACATACTTCAATAAGAAAGTGAGAATTTTCACCAAAGAATGGAAGAGAAACTAACCAATAAATCGAGACTTAAAACAGCCCAGACACTAAAATGTCACAAATAGACTATCTGAACACTCACCCAAAGCTGATCTTATCATTCGTTAAATTAAAATTTTAAATACTTTAAGTATTCTTGACAGATTTTGTCTCTCTTGATATATATATATATATATATATATATATATATATATATATATATATAGTATTTATTATTTTACTGCAGCTTCAAGCTAAAATACTGTTCCAGCATTCATCAGTAGCTAAAATCATTTGTTACATCATCTTTGCATCATTTACTTTTTTTGTTTGTCTAATTATTTGTCCAGGTTTCCTTTTTTAATTATTAAACATTAACTATAGGATACCAACTAAAACCTAAAACACTACAAAAACATTTGTAAATGCAACAGTGTTTACCTCAAATATATTGCCATACTTTACCAAGTCCAGAAAAAAAGGTAAACATTAATTTTGTTTATTTTTATATAATAAACTACAATCAAAAAGGAATGAATCTAGAAATACATTGATCAATTTGTCTCTCATATATAATCTTAAATTTTTCAAATAGAATACAAATAACTACATCTATCTTTGTGTACCTCTGTGTAAAAGTGTAAATGGTGCAATAAAACTATTTGCACAAAAATAAAGCAGTGAGCCTAGATCCAAACTAAAAAAATGTAATCTAACCATTTTAAATAGAGCTATATCTCTTTCTGACAACATTTCTGTCCTTCTCTGCTTTGTCTCATGTATATAACAAAACGTATCTACTAGTCCACTAATGGGCTGCAAGACATAAGGGTCTTGTCCTCAGGTTCTAAACTTCAGCCTTTATATTGTTAAAACGTCACAATGAAAAAGTAAGTGACATTTCATCATATATACATTTTCGTGTGTTCTAGGTCTCAGAGGAACATCGGATTTTGACGTCATTGTCAATAATCGAAGCGCTATAATGCTCACGACTCTGCCTTTTTCACACCATGTCCCTGGAACTCAAGCAAAGAGTGAACTTAGAGGTCGCAACCATGCCAGCAGGCAGAAAGTTATATACTTTACGGTCGCTTTAATTTAAATAATTTACAACTTATATAAAAACATAAAACTCAAAGATTTCTTCTATTCCTATTCTTTAAGGTCAGTCTTGTCGAAGCCAAAGTCTTGTCTCTTGCACCAACTACCCGGACCATTGTTGTACGAGGTACAGAACGAGAACTACAGAATGCCTCCATCTCAGACGGGACTGCACACAACTCTACAGTTGTGGGAAAAGCATGTGAACGCCCTTAAGATTCTATCATCCTACCACTTCCCAGACCTATCAACCCATGTATATGACGGAAATATACAGTTAACGACAACCCTATCGACGGTAGTTGAAGAAATCAGTGATCTCAATGTTTCCGACACGTCGACAACAACCACAGAACCAGGGGTGACATCATTTACTGGGACGATCAGTGCACTTGAAATATGTGCATCATGAAGTGCCCGGTCCAACACCAGGCAAGACAACTTTCATCATCACATTCCATCAGTGCCAAAATTGCAATATGATGCAAAAAACAACAGCCTACCTCAAGCTGCTATCTGGGACCATGAGACTTCACGCAGATAATACTGAATACACGCTCACCCTCTGCAATTACTCTTTGGTTAGTTATGTCAACCAGTACAAACTCCAAGCCCTAAACCTAGTAGAGCAGCTTGAGGAACATTTCTTGACACAAACCAATTTGTCTATCACCTTTGACAGTGACCTTCGTGTTGCTGAAATTCATCAGGTCCCCTCAGATGCTGTTCTCAGTAACACTGTCGAGACAGTTTAGAAAAAGATGCAAATTACCTCCACGTATCCACATGCAGACTTTTAAGAAAGAACTGAATATTCACTTTTTAAGTTTGGCCTTAGTTTATTACTTAGGTTATTAGCTGTTTTAGTTGTTTAATGTTCCACATAGTACTACATTTTTTTATTCATCTTGTGTTCCCTTTGCAACAAAGTCACTTTGATTCTATTTTTCTTACAAACCGGATTCCAAAAAAGTTGGGACACTAAACAAATCGTGAATAAATACTGAACGCAATGATGTGGAGGTGCCAACATCTAATATTATATTCAGAATAGAACACAAATCACAGACCAAAAGTTTAAACTGAGAGAATGTATCATTTTAAGGGAAAAATATGTTGTTTCAAAATTTCATGTCGTCAACAAATCCCAAAAAAGTTGGGACAAGGCCATTTTTTACCACTGTGTGGCATCCCCCCTTCTTCTTACAACACTCAACAGACGTCTGGGGACAGAGGAGACCAGTTTCTCAAGTTTAGAAATAGGAATGCTCTCCCATTCATGTCTAATACAGGCCTCTAACTGTTCAATCGTCTTGGGCCTTCTTTGTCGCACCTTCCTCTTTAAGATGCGCCAAATGTTCTCTATAGGTGAAAGATCTGGACTGCAGGCTGGACATTTCAGTACTCGGATCCTTCTCCTACGTAGCCATGATGTTGTGATTGCTGCAGAATGTGGTCTGGCATTATCTTGTTGAAAAATGCAAGGTCTTACTTGAAAGAGATGACATCTAGATGGGAGCATATGTTGTTCTAGAAACTGAACATAGTTCTCTGCATTAATGGTGCCTTTCCAGACATGCAAGCTGCCCATGCTACAAGCACTCATGCAACCCCATACCATCAGTGATGCAGGCTTCTGAACGAAGCGTTGATAACGGGAGGTGAACTCAAATTTTTTGGGAAGGAGTACAGGGCAGCTTATGAATGCGTATGAAGCCGTACCCCAAAAATGACAGGAATGCTAGTTAAGTGCTACAGAACGGTCAGGTTAAGAGGTAGTTTGGTTGAGGGTTTGATTGGTGCCCTGGATCATGATTAGGTAAGTGAAAAAGGGTTAGTGAATCCACAATTCTAGAGTGAACATTCTAGAGTGAAGAGGGATGGTGTGAATGGTAATAAAAGCCCTCAAAATGCCACAGCAATAAAGGGCAGTAGTTGCACAACATGATAGAGTCATCAGAGTTGATCTTAAAACAGCTAAGATCATCAAGCCAGCAGGAAGTGGTTTAGTAGCTGCCATGAAAGTCATTGAATACTAAAGGAGCAGCATTGAGATGTCCTTAGTTGGCAGGTATGCTGTGACAGTGCTGTTCCAGAAAGAGTTGAGAGTCCCAGTGTCAGGGATCACGGAGCGGACTGATGGAGGCGAACGCACTTGCTAAAACACAGCGAGTTTAATTTAACAAAGGATATAACAAAACAAAGACAGGCAACAGCGGAAACAACAAGACTAAGATTTTAAACAAAACGACATGACTTGGAATGGGAAGAAACAACACGATATAACTAGGAACAGGAAATACACAAAATTACAAAAGTAGGAAACAATAACAGCCTGATTAGAAGCGGGAGATAAACAACACGCCATAACTTGAGAACAAACAAACCTGAAAAGTCAGACAAACAGGAGAGACACAAGGGAACTTAAATACAAGACACAGACAAGATACACCTGGACAGATAACAAGGGGGCAGGGTAACAGATGAGACACAGACGAGGAGGCGGAACAAAGGCGGGACTAGGGCAACAATAAAGAGCCATGTGCTGAGAACGAGCACATGGTCGGGAAAACAGACATGACAGGACGAGGGCGTGACACCCAGTCCAGAGCGGAGATCCTATGATCCTGCCCTCCAAGGCCCTGCCTGTGATCCCACCCTCTGCCCAATGATTTTACAGTCCAGGAAAAAAAAAAAAAAAGATTTTACAGTCCACCGTGTGCCCAGCTCTATAGTGTCTTGCAGCCATGAAATAACCAAGTGAACAGAGTTAATGTTATATTTTACCAGACCCAAAAAGACCCATTGCCCTTCTAAACATCTCCATGACCAGAGTATTTGAAAAGTGGAGGCAGACAAGCAGCAACATATAACAGAACAAAAGCTGGCAAATGTCCTCCTGAACAGGTAACAGCAAGCCATTTCTGAACAAAGTACAGATGCCTATGAATAGATTAAAAGGAGTAAAGACCATAGATTTTGTATTTTATTTAAAAAAAAATGAGGCATGGTGACGTTTGAAAGGTTTTAGGACTGTTTTTGTTTTATACGAAGAAGGTGAATAACAACATGATTGAAAGGTGTAAATAATATTGTTTGCTTTAAAGAAATTGATGCAGATTCGCGTTTTTCTCTGTGGTGTGTGTGTGTGTTTTAAACAAATTAAGAAGTAAGAATTGTGTAGAAGAGCCTCACTTATTCACCTATTTAAGGTGGAATGGAGAAATCAAGCTTGGTATTACACAACAAATGTAAGTTTTTCTCTAGTAGGTAGCTACAGGTTTTAGTGACATGATGTGCACTTGGTCGTTTAAAAACTTGGTTGTGTTTTAAATGGATAAAATGGGAAATAAGTGCTGGTCTGTGTTGCTGTAGATGACAGATGCATTTATTTGATTGGTTGTTATGTAGGCTGTGTTTGAAAACGTAGTGAAAACTCACACCCTCACTGTCTTTTTTAGTCAGGTTATTCAAAAACATAGCGATATACCGCGTTTCGCTATGAAGCGAAAATTGGTAGCACTGCAAAATTCAAAATAATGGTGGCACAAATCAAGCATCCTACATTCGAACACAGTATGCGAAATGAAAGTTTACGTTACTACTGGCATCCCATCCGCCGCCGCCCTCGTTTAACTAAAATCAACGAACAAATCTGGAAAGTACAAAAATTACAAAATAGTTCTTTCCATACTTTATTTAGGAACATTATTCAGCAATAGCAGCAATATTAAACATGTATAAAATTACCTTCACTGTAATTGAATTTATCTTTCTTTGCCTATATATATTTAAGCAATAATAATGATAATAAAAAAAAAACTTTTTTTAGGGGTGTCACGCCCTCGTCCTGTCATGTCTGTTTTCCCGACCATGTGCTCGTTCTCAGCACATGGCTCTTTATTGTTGCCCTAGTAAAAATGTACAAATCATAAATTAAAATTGAAAAAATCTGCAAGAGACTTTTTTAAAACGTACATGAAGCTGCTTAAATCTATGCTCAGAAAAAAACTCCTCAGAATCCACCGCTGAGGAATGTTGTTTGCTCCCTTACCTCTGTAATAGTGGTAATACACACACACACACACACACGTGGAAAAGTGTTCTCCTCCATTGCCACTGTACACAAACATGACATGCTGTGAAGTCAGCTGCTTCGAGGCGTATGCAGAACCCGACTTAGGAAATGTCTTTGTTATTGAAATTATATTTTATAGAAATTGAAGTAAAGTTTTTTGTTTCATTAGTAGCTGTAATGTGATGACAACATATGTAATAGCAATTTGTTAAAATGCGTACTTGCATTAGTTCAAATGTGTGAATACATTCTTGAAAACAAATTAGAATTCATTCACAGAGTCAATAAGGACTGTAAGACTCTAGTTCACTGAAGCATATTTCTGAAGTGGACTAGTTTACCTTTAAGTCCTGGAGAAAATTTGACTGCCTCATTGTCACTGGATATTTCAAACTGGTTAGAACGCTTCTCAGACAGTGTGGCTGGAAATATTTGTTTGATAATTAAAAATACATAGTGCAGTTTAGTGTGCTTGTGTGTGTGTGTGTGTGTGTACTTTAAAAATCATCAAATAATACTCAGTAACACAGAACTATTCTATCTGAGTCAAACTGACTGAAGAGTCTGAACTCCAAAGATTAAACCCAGCGCATAGAGGTTCAGTGAATGTGGTGTGGAGTGTGTGTAAGTGTGTGAGTGTGTGCGCGTCAGGGGAGACGCTGTAGAAGGACAGAGTCCCGGCCTCATAGTCCATATACATTCCTACTCTATTAGAGCTGGAGGGAGGGGGAGGGAGAGCAGTGATGTTATTATTGTGACAGACAGAGTAACTGTTATTAGAGCAGATCAGACTCCAGGACTTTTCATTTTCTCCAAACCCACAGTCAACATTGTACCCTTTTCTCCTGATTGATTTATACGCCACTGAAATATCAATCCTCCCCCCACTCCGCTCAGTTTCCCAGTAACAGCGTCCAGTCAGACTCTCTCTACATAGAACCTGTGGCCAGACACTGAATCTCTCTGGATGATCAGGATACCTCTGTTCTTCCTCCACACACTCCACCTTCCTGTTCCCCTCAGACAGAGAGAGCCGTCTGTGCACTGTGTTTGGGTCCAGTGTGAGCTCACAGGCATCTGCACACAATAAGATACACAAAGGACAATGAAATACACAACTCAAGTGAGTACAAATCACACCAGAAAACATGAAAATAAAAACAACTGTCAAATAACAATATGAAGTAGTGCTGGGCGATAAGAGCACAAATCAACATCATGATTAATTGTACATTTTACCATAACTACGATTAATTAAATATTATTTTGTTTTTGTATTTATGATACCTCATATTTCAGTGATGAGGCTTGTGCTGTAGATATGCTCCAGTTTTATTTTTTGTAATTTTACTGTTCCTCTCTTTTTTTCTGAGCACTGTTTA
Organism: Hoplias malabaricus; assembly: GCF_029633855.1. NCBI lineage: Eukaryota > Metazoa > Chordata > Actinopteri > Characiformes > Erythrinidae > Hoplias > Hoplias malabaricus. Next base: position 81,050,960 of record NC_089801.1, read on the forward strand.
TATTTGACTTCTTTTTGTTCAGTGTCATCTTAATTAAAGTCAAAACACAGCATGTCCAAACCACAGACGCTGTGTTTTTCTTTGCTTGAGTCACTTGGTCTGCTTCAGCATTTAGGTTGCTTCCATGTGGCAAATTGTGGCAGAATCACATGACTACAGCTTGGTAGCATGGTTTTAAAGGGACAGTACATGATCACACAGTGGGGGCATGAGAGAATAAAAATATAGACAATATTATGTGAATTAGAAGTTCTGGATGTCGATTAGTGTTCGATTAATTGCCCAGCTCTAATTTTAAGATGACAATAACAGACATGAAATAACAATTAACAATTAATGATTAACTAAACCACAGGTTTTCTGAGAATTACTCAATTATTTTAAAAACACATATGTTTCCTCATTTACTGAGTAATAACTAATACCCCTAATAGTGAGATTGTCCGGCTTCTTTTCTTTGAGGATTCAGTGGCTTTCAGTCATGAAAACCTGAATGAAGTCATGATATTAAATTATTTTTTCTGGATCACAACCATCATTCCAACTCATCACAAAGGTACTGGATGGAGTTCCATCACCTGCAGAGAACACAAGTATACTGCTCCACAGCCCAATATTGGGTGGAATAAGATCTCTCTAGCCCAAAGATGACATTTATATGACAAATACAATTCTCTAAAATTTCTTGCAAATAGTTGGACTTCTTATGCAGAAAATGTGATATTAGTCCTTAACTAGCATTAATAACAGGAAGTTTTACTAAGAGAGATTTTGGGCCCCATGAAAAGTTTACACTGGACTCTACAACCCCTCTGTGACAGGTCATGGCAACCCTTAAAATATAAACTATGCTAATAATGTTTGGAAACAGCAGCATAAATATTTAGCAAACTTTATCACAAAATTGGCTACTTGGTTAATAGTGTGTATTGTAATGTGCAGCTATTTGTAATTGTACAATGGACAACAAAATGTGTCTTCCACATTTAACCCACTTGTGGCACTGAACACACTCACTAGTGCATTCAGGGCTGTGAACACACAACCAGAGTGAGAGCAAAAGTGTGTTTGGTGCCTTGCTCAAGGGCACTTCAGCTGTGGATTGAGGAAAGAGGACAGTGCTGTTCCTTCGTGGGGATCAAACCAACAATAAACAATAGCCAGATGTTTCAGAATCAGCTACAGTTAGCTACTGCTTATATGAGTTTTATATTTTGGAAAATATTAACATTATACAATGGAAAGGCACTGAAAGCTGTAAAATGAGCACAAATCTAATCTAATCCAAAATCACACATATAATGCCATGTGAATAGTACATAACATAATTACAAAAACAAAAACACCAACTACTATTGTTTTCAGCAGGCAGGCTATGGAAAGGTCCCTTTCTCCACCAGTTCCAGTGATGGAGATTAGAAGGCAGGGCTGCAGAGCCTGAAGCTGTTTCTATTTTTTTCAGCCACACTTGTCCTGAATATCTGCTAAAAACACTTACTGATTAAAAGAGGAATGAAATATAAGCACTGATTTATATTAATAACATTACAGTACTTCACACTGGACTAAACTAAATAAAATTCCATCACTCTCAGACCACACGCACTGTCCTGTCTTTCTTCTTAGTTTGTGTTTCTGGTAACCAACAAGACAAAGCAAGGAACAGACAAACACTAAGGTAAGCACATAAAACGTTTTACCAAACAAAAACAAAGGAACAGGGCTTATATACATACTGAGAAAGGAGAGACACCTGTAAACAACAATCGTGTAACAAAAATGAAGGGACATGGCAAGAGATCAGGAGAGGCACCTGTGAACATCAGTCACATGACATAAAAGTGGTGTGGCAAGAGATCACATGAAGAGTCACAAGCACATGGTTGACATAAATTTATTTGATGACACAGAGCACATCCTAACTCCTGTGTGAACATTTACACTGATCACAGTTAACTTACATTTCTTTGGACCTGGTTTTATTCTGCTTTCTCCTGCATGGTCCATCCTGTAAGAAATAATAATATTAATAATAATGATGATGATGATAAAAATACTAAATAATAAAGAATTTTAAGATTTCATCGTGTACGGTTAGTGTTGTATTGGAGGTAAATCCAGTCAAAATTAAAATGCAAATACCTTTGTAATTTCTTTTTCTCTATGTGTGTGCAAATAGCATGACAAGATTAAAAATTAATTGAAATAACGGCAAAAAATTAAGAAAAGCTTTTTTTCATTTCATTTCCTAAACCATTGTGGTATTTCATAGTCAAACTTAAAAAGAAAGGGCTAACTTGGTGGGTAACACTAATACTACTTTGGCTTGGCTTTTTTTTCTTCATGAACTGCACAATACGTGGAAAAATGAAAATGAAAATGCAATGTGCAAATTCAACTGCACTGTGCAAAAGATTCAAATTAAAAAGGAAAATGCACTTTCAGAGACAAAAAATGTAATGTGCCACCTATTGTCTGTGTTTTTTTTTTCTTAATTTTTCACATCTCTTTTTAATTTTCAGGTGGACCATCATGCAAATTTGCTTATAAAAATAAGTTGAAATTCACAGGGAAGCCTACAAATTATTGCTCAAATCAAGCTCTCCCTCCATAGTCGTGGTTAAAAAAGTACCAACATGTGAACAAGTAACACAGACCCTTTCTAATCCTGAAATACAAATTAGAACAAGAGTGTAGTCATGACTGTGTGCATTAATGTTAACATGCTGTTTAGGATGAAAACATTCCAGTACAGCCATTAAATCATTAGACGTTTCACATAGTGTCTACACGTAAACTGAAGTCACCCTGGTAAGTCATGGGAAAAGGAGTGGCACAGGCAAAAGGGGCTCAAAAAACTTACCAACAGCAATGAAGCAGCACCAGCAGTCCTAAAGGCTATTTACTCAATTGATATTACATCATGGAATTCAGTAAAGCAAATTTCCAAACTACTATGAAACACAATAGCTCGAGAAAAACAGCTTCATGAAGCCATGTCTCTGACAAATGCTTATAAACATATGGTGTAAGCAAATTCAAATGCAAAATGAAAAACACACACAGGTTTATCTATATTTTAAAAACCCAGCCTTTTTATCCTCAGAACCTCCCCCTCCTCACTCAGAGGTGATGCACTGACAGTAAATATTTCAGGTATCTAAAAAGTAGTTTGGACTTCCAGGAGTGGTGAGAGGATGCTGTGTGCACCTAAAGTGCACTGCATTTAAACAGCCTTTTTAGTGTGGCCAGCATAAACACACACACACAATTTTATATACCTGAGTGTATCCAGACTGCAATCTGAATTTTCCTTTTTATTGGTGAGCAGTTTCTCTCCTGTGTCTCCTGGGTGATTGTAGGACAGATCCAGTTCTTTCAGGTGTGAAGGGTTAGAGTTCAGAGCTAAAGCCAGAGTAGAACAACCTTCCTCCATGATCATACATCCAGATAAACTGCAGGGAGCAGAGAAAACAAAGTAAAGAAATTTCACCTGGTGTTTAGAAACTAATAATTACAAATTAGAAAGCAAACCTAATATATATATAAAACATGATGTAACTGAAACATATTAACAAAGATAACCAAACTATTATAATTCATGGGTCTGTCTCAAAACCTAGTTATGTATACACAAATGCCATTTAATGGCCTAAAACGGAGGAATGTTCACATACTTAAACCCACAATTTTTTTCAAGTACTTAAACCAGTTCATAAATGTAAGAGCAGTCTGACCCACTCATAACTTACTAAGTTCTTCTTAACTCAAACATATCATTTATTGATATACACATATGAATGATATAACTTCAATTTTTCCCCAGTTTAACAGTCATAGTAATAAATTAATACATGTATTATTTTCTAAGCAACAGTTACAAATTTGCCTACTGAGCATGTTAACCCTTAACCAAACAAATTGACTGATTAATTAAGCACAAATGTAACCAAGAGGAAGGCTGACAATGGTGCAAAGAATATTGTTCCTAAATCAGAGATGCCATTTGAGAAGATGATGGTATGATGTGCTCTGTGACACTGCCTAGGCTGCCTAGGGTGGAGATCAATTCTGGAGTGTGTCAGATAGCAAGGGAGGGTGCATTTGCTGGTGGACATATCCTGGGTGATGGCAGTTATCCACTCCAAAGCTATTTACTTACTCCTGTCCTGAATCTCCAGACAGAGGCTGAAGAGAGATATAACAGGGCACACCACAGAACACCCAGTGTCATGGAGAGAGCTTTGGGCATTTTGAAAATGCATTTTCGGTGCCTTCATCAGGGGGGCTTCAGTGTTCACCAGAAGGCAGCTGTGCCATAATTGATTTATGTGCTATGCTTCATAACATTGCAGTGTAGGCTGGCATACAGCGTCCTGATGAGGAGATTGAGGGAGATGAGGAGGGAGAGGAAGGACATATTCCTGCAGTTTTACCAGGAATGAGGAGAGAAGGATTTTACCAGGCTCAATAGGAGGCACGAATGCAAATCATTAGGGATGCGTTTATTTAACTTAATAACATTAACTTTTTTTTCCTGTCTCTCTTTTTAAAAAACTTAAAGTAGTCTCCAAGGCATTTATTGAGTGAAAGTAATGTTTTTCCAAATATTTTATTGAGACACCACTTAACAGACATGTAATTAAATGCAACATTTAATTGAGAAAAGAAAGAAACAAAAATTATCCTTGCATCAATTTGCATCTGCTGAACTATCTGAGAAGAACTGAGGTCTGGAAAAAAAGGCTTGGAGTTAATGAAACTGCCACAATACCTAAAAAAGTAAATTGTGTGCCTATTTAAAGTCTTTACATGACAGCAATTGCAAGTGAAATGTTTTCTTTTTATTACTTAAAAATTATGTAAATACTTATTTGTTGTTTGTTTTTTATAATTATTATTAATGATACTTTTGTGTTATAATGAACAAATGTATGTAAATCAGTGGTTCAGTTTTCTATTGGCAGTGCCTATTCAGAACAGACGCTGGGGTGGAGTCAACAAAGAGCTACTTAAATGTCCTTCATAAGCTTGGAGACTAGGAGGCTCTTGGGAAACTGTTGCAATAATGGCATTCTTAAGGTTAGATCACTCTTAAAATTGTTCTTAAATCACTAAGATATATTGTTATTGAGAATTGCACCCCAGGTTTTTTTTTTCGTAGAACATGTATTTTAGTGCATACCAAATGTTTGCAAATTGGGAGGACGTGCACATTACTTTAACTAACATTTAATTAACATATCACTACCATACTCTCTGCCCATGAATTTCAAATGTCCACCTTATAAGGAAGCACTCAGATTGAGGAGCTGCAGCAGAAAGCCTTAAAATCAACACAAAAAAGCAAAAGAAAGCAAATGTTCTGGCTGGTTTGCTTCTTCTGTGTTTTTACGTGGTTCGCTTCTGCCAGCTTCCATTTTCTCATGCAGAGTTCATTCATTTTAAAGCTGTCGTTCCAGTCCAGTCATCTTCAAAAACTTAAATAACAGTGTCCTCCCTTCAGCACGGCACTGTCTCCTTATTAACCCTATTTATCATAATGATTTCTGTCGTTCGTGTCCCAGTCATTACATCAGTATTCAAAAATATTACAATATTAACAAAGCTTACCTATAACTGTATGGCATTTAACGTTTTCCAGACAGTTACGAGTATTGTCTTTTATTTTTAGATATGGGCCACATACGATTAATATGCAGTATTTAATAAAAAGCTCTGATCAGTGTAGTGTGCTAACTGCAATGGCAATCGCTTCACCAGCCGACAGTGCCAATGTGAATTGGGCCAGATGCAGGGTACTTTCAAATCTGTACTTTTTAGTTTTGTTCTATGTATATTTTTATGGGAAAGCATAGTGAGGCATTAGACGAATAATGGATTAAGAGTTACACAGTACTGTGCAAAAGTTTTTAGGCACCTGAGAAAATAGATTTAAGAAGCTATTATCTGAGCAGTAAGATATTATGTGCTGAAATAAAAATAGAAACAAATAACATTAATAGTGATATTCTGTGTCAAACATCTCTCCTTGTGGCAGTGCAGTTTTATTTGAGGTTATCATTATACTGAATAAAGTGTGTTGTTTATATCACAAATTCATACCATCAAGAAAATCATCTGGAAACAACTTTTTTTCTTCACAGTCACTCACAAAACATTCCTTTAAAAAAGAATATCCTATTTTGTATTTATAATTATATATAAATTTATACAAGCATCACTCTTATTTAGATTCATTTTAAGGGTCTAAGTCCTTTGCACTCTGCTAAAAGTGAGGGAAGCTGCAAGGAAGCTAAAGGCATTTTATATTGGACACAAGCTCCTTCTATGAGTTTTGGCCCATTTGACTCTCTCTGTAGTCTCTCATAGAGGGATAAACACCTGTGGATTTTTTCCTAATTTGCATGATTTCCTTTAAATGTGTTTGTTTTTATGAGGCATGTTATAAAACATCTGAGGTGCATCAGAAATGTTTATGTGGATGAGAACTGTTCCCAAATTTAAAACAAGAAGCTCCCACTTTAAAAACCTGTGTGGAAAAACCTGGAGTCTGTGTTAAGAACCATGAAATATATAATTTTTACTCATTTACTATTAATATTTAAATTCGCTTAAACACTTAAGAGGAAGATTTAAAATTGTACTACTCTTTCAAGTAATTCACAAGAATCTCACCTCAGTTTCTCCAGTTTACAGTGTGAACTCTTCAGTCCTTCACAGAGCTTCCCCACTCCTGAATCCTGCAGGTCATTGTTACTGAGGTTAAGATCTTTAAGAGGGAAATTTGCCAGTTGTAGAACTGAACTTAGATGTTCACAAGTCTGTTCCCCAAGATGACACCCAGACAGTCTATATGAAGAAAGTAAACAAATTACTGTGAAGCAACTAACATTTTTGAGTAGATTAAATGTATATTTATTTATTTAAAATGTACTTTATTTATTAGTTAATTAAGTTGTTATATTTATTATTTGTTGTTCATTATTATTATCATTATGTTTATCTGGAAACAGACAAAATATAAACAGGCTATCAGTAATACTAACATAATTGTGTCCAGTTTACAGCATGGAGTCTTCAGTCCAGCACAGAGCTTCTCCACTCCTGAGTCCTGCAGGTCATTGTAGCTGAGATCCAGAATTTTCAGACAGGAGTTTTCTGATTGTATAACTAACTGCACAGTGTCACAGGACTCTTCATTGAGTTTACACATCATAATTCTATATTAAAACAATATATATAATAGATCTTATATACAATTCACAAAGCCGGATGTTTTTAATTTTTTTTTTACAACCCTGAATCTGCAAAAACTTGGGACAATATGGAAAAAAGCAAATAAAATTGCATAGACCAAAGATATTTCATGTTTTAGGTCAACTTAATTTCATTTGTTAATTTCTGCATTTTAGGCCAGCAACACATTCCTAAAAACGTTGGGAGAGTAAAGCATTTCTCATTTTGTAATTGTTGCCAATAGGATTGGGTGGTGCCATGGTATATAAAAAAGAAGGCTGTATTTATGACGTCTGTGTGTTGTGTCAAATTTCTCTTGTGTCTGCAAGTACAAGGACAGAGGTTTCATTCATGTGCATTTAAGAGAGCCACAGGGAGAGGACACTGTAAGAGCAGAGTGGTGATGTCTCACACTGAAAATGGGTGGGGAAAAACCCAAGCCAAGTGTTTAGTTTATTGCTGAAATTAAAAGTGTGAGGTAGGAATCTGAAAACAGACATAATACTCAGAAGACACTTCCCTCGACTTTGTGCTCACAGGTATGAGTGTATATCCTTTAAATATGTGTGTTTTGATCCTCAGTTCACTGGAAAAGCATCAGCTGTGGTGTGTTGAAACACAGCTGACTGTTAGTTGGCCAGCTGTGCTTCTAAAAACAGTGTAGAACCAGCTCTTTTCTCCTGAAAAACTCCGACTTTCTTGGATACTGTTTTTGTACCAAATAATGATTACAGTCACATGTTGACATCACCTGTTTGAAATCACATCATTGTTTTGTATTTTATACCTTAATACTAGCTCTAAATTGCTCCTATCCTAACATTTTGGAGTGTTTCAGGCCTGAAATAAAGAATGTATGTATATATAAAAAAAATAAATTGACCAGACAAAACATGGAAATTTCTTTACTGTATTTTCCATATTGTCCCAATTTTTCAGAGTCTGGATAATTATATTGACCTCAGTATCTCCAAACCCGTCAATCCAACACAGAGCTTCTCCAGTCTTGAACACCGCATGTCATTGTCACTAAGATCCAGTTCTTTCAGAGAGGATATTTGTGAGTTTAGAACTTCATTTAAAGTTTTAATTAAGCCTTCAGTGAGATTACAACCAGCTAATCTACAAAAGAGGAAGAAAAAGAAGTGAGTAAATGAATGCAAGTTTCAAAGATATATTTCCTGTAATATGTGGTTCATCATTTTATTTTCTTCAACCTGCATGCCCATATACAAAATAGCAAGATCACAATCTTTCAGAGAGTAACAAGAATCTTTAAAAGCAAGACAACTTGTGGAGTAAACAAAATATGGAATATAACAGTCTCATTTTAGACTAGTAATGTGCATTCAAAAGAAAAATTCTATTTGAGTAACTGTAAGTTAGCAAATGTGTAACCAGTTGGCATGGGAGATCCAAAAATAATAAAACAAACAAACAAAACCCCCAGCAGCAATAAAACCTGCAAATCCACTTTCCACCAACTGCTGGGAAGCTTTAATAGAGCATCTTGATTTGTTTTGCAAGCCTTATATTTCAGTGCCTGTTGTGAGAGGAGCTGCTATATTTTGTGCAGTTTTATTCTTCCATACCTTGTGTCTGCAAAACAAAACTCTATGGTATCCTCTCATTGGATGTATTGCCAGGTTAATTTCATGTAAACCCTCTTGTTAAGGCAATTCAGGCATCTGTTGTGAATGCCACATAATTTGTCATTTAGATTTCATTTTCATGTCATTAACTCTCTTTGTATAGCCTTCCTACTATTTTTGTGATGGTCTTTCTGGAGCGGACATCAAAGTCCGGCCCGGGCCAAATGCGGCCTGTTGTAAATTTTAATTGTTCTGTGGTATCACTTTTAAGAATACATCAGTAGTGGCCTGCTGGCACTTGGCAGATTTTTCTTTCACCTGATGGTGGAAGCATTGTGTTAATGTATGGGATATTGCACCATTGTGTTAAGCTAAACTATAAAAGTATTTGTTTCTCTAGGACAATGAAGTAATTCACAGAACAACAACTGGCGATGGGTACAGCAAAAACAAAAAAATTAAAAATGCAAAGTTCACATTGAGAACTGGCGATTTCAAGAGAGGTAACTGCAGTAAAATGTTGGATTTTACACTTTTGATCTCCTGCGGCAGTTAAGATGAAATTCAGTAGTTAATATATACACACTGTTTTGTAAATGTGTGTTTTTCACATTTTCTGAATACACTGTTATAAATAATTTATGAATAATATATTTGGAAAGTGAGACTGGCCCTTATATGATATGAGCCAGTTTGGCCCACTTTGAAAAAGTTTGGACACACTTTACATGGCTCATCAGTCCTTCGAAGTTGTTACTGTCTATGAAACATGAAAGGCAGCAAATCTCTCACTGCCATCTTTGTTTCAGAGTAAGGGAATAACCTTTGTGCCATCTGTAAGTGAACACCATCACTGAAGTTTGCCTTAGATATACTTTCTCCTACTGGATCAAGCAACAGTGCAGGATGCGTTAGCTTTGTGACTGAACATAGTACTTGTCAAACGGTTGTAAGCAAGTTTGATGTTGCATATTTTGCACACCACACTCATATTCTAAGTCAGTGTAGCCAAAAGTGACAGCTGTATTTCAATGACATGTTTTCATGACTTTCCCCCAGCTCAACCCATCCAGTTTATATTTATACACCAAGTGGAAATAAAGTTAGGTGGACATTGGAAAGATAGATATGAGACAAGCTTATCTAATAAACTGGAAACTCTGTGTGTGGACCTGAGCAAATTCTTTTAGACCGTCATACCTTACACTGTACTTATGAAATAATGTTAATGAAATATATTTTACGTATTTTTAAAAATGCAGATTTACATGAAATGTTGATATTGACCTGAGTCTCTCAAGTTTACAGTGTGAACTCTTCAGTCCAGCACAGAGTTTCTCCATTCCAGAATCCTGCAGGTCATTGTTGCTGAGGTCAAGCTTTTTCAGAGTGGTGTTTTCTGACTGTAGAACTAATTGCAGGGTGTCATAAAATTCTTCACTAAGTTTACACATCATAAGTCTGCAAAAGCACAGTAAATACAACCTCTTGTTTTACTTGTACCAAGTGTAAAAGATCATAACTGATTATCAGTGACACTGACCTGAGTATCTCCAATTTACAGAGTGAATTTTTCAGTCCATCACAGAGCTTCTCCACTCCTGAATCTTGCAGCTCATTGTAACTGAGATCCAGTTCTTTTAGGGAAGTGTTTTTTGACTGTAGAGCTTCACTCAGTGTGATAATTAACTCTTCATTGAGATTAAAACCAACTAAGCTACAAATGTAGAAAAAGTAGCTTTTATTCAAATCAATGTTATTCTTGTTATTCACTTTAAGCCATGAGCTGCAGTGACATGATTTTGAGATTAATTTGCTTTGCTCATGTAATATGAAATCCAGCAGTTCTTCTCCAACCTGTATGTGTATATAAACTATAACAATTTCCTTATGCATCTGGTATTTACTAGTACTAAAGTATTTATCATTCACCAAGCTTTTCTGCAGTTTGTGATCGCTGGGATAAGTCTCCTATAACCATCCTCTGATGTATTGTATTTCTTCAGATCCCACTCCTTCCTCGTATTCACTGAGTGGAGACGCATGTAGGCTATTGCTGAGCACTGTGCAGGAGACAGCTTCCTTTCGGAATGTAGAGGAGAACCTAGAAATAAAAATATTTACTGTTATCATCCAAAAACATGAAGGTAGTTAAAGGTGACATTCACAATTGTAATACAAAACACTTTTTGTTAAATTCGGATGTTGTTTCCATACCATTTTCTGCTTTTCAATTAGTTTGCATGCTTAAAATGGGTCTAATGTGTTTATGAAGCCCAAGTGTAAGTAAATGAGTAAAAAGTAAGTCTTAGTCCATTATGCTAGTTATCTTTCTCTCTCTGCTCATGGTACAGAAAAGGCATCAGTCATTTTTTAGACAACAGAGAGAACTCCAAACTTTCAAAAGCACTAACCAAGATGAGGATATTGCTCTATTCCTGCTCCATAGATGGGTAATATTGGATTATTGTTGCTGTTTTGGATCACTTAAGGTGGAAATATCTCTTGGGAGGCAGCTAACTGCATTAGCGACAGAGCTCCAAAACTAAACATCTCCAGTTACAAATGAGTTTTACAGACAACTTACACCTAAGCCTTGTAAAAAACAGTTCTTTTTCTTTTAAATCCATTCCATAAGTGATTCCATGTAGGCTTCAGACTCAGCGCGACCCTGAACTGGATAAGGGTTACAGACAATGAATGAATTTTCAGATGATTTCATATTATGAAATTTGTATTAAGTAAGAGGTAATAAGCACAAATGTTTAATTTTTTATCTAGATCTTTTACCTATATAATCTTAAAATGTGGATTTTTTTTGTTTTGTCCTCAGTAATTTGAAATAAACATATATTATACACTGTCACCTCAAAGCACTGATCCAGGGTGGGATAATTAGCAGCTTACACATGAGCGATTCATCTGAAGTTTGGATGCAGAGTGCAGAGGATGTGGGTCTCTCTGCTCTGACTGCACCTACTGGGAGACTGACAGCCAGTGAGTGTTTGGGACGGGGGAGGGGCTCACTCATTGAGGACAGTAAAGAAGTGCTGATACGTCTTGAATAACACCAGAAAAATTTGCTAGATTTGTCAGTAGTCGCTTCATTTTAAAAAAAACTAAGAAAAATCGCTAAGTTGGCATCATTTTTTTTTTTTTTTTTAGAGAAGCAGCCGCACAGGGCAGTGAGAGAGGTACGCTTCTCAATTTTGCAGGTTGGAGGAGTGTCAAAATCCTTTTGAAGCTGTAATTTTAAGTTACGACCGTGTTCATTTTGAAAATCAATAATGTATTTTAATATGTCTCCGTACTTTTAGGCACACTTACAATTCTGGTCCACCTTAGAGATCAGAGACAGTAGCGCATCTGTTGCTGCACAGTTTGTGTTGGACACAGCATGCCTTCAGCTGGTTATTTTTGCTTAGACTATTCTCAGTCCAGCAGTGACTGAGGGGTTTAACACTGCTTTGTCTGATCCATTCATACCAGTAAAAAACACACTACCACAAGGTCAGGGCCCCTGTATTACTGAAAATCATTCACCACCAAAATCATAACTGTTGTTTGGTGGTTATTTGGGGGTCCTGACCTTGGAAGAAAAGAGTTGAAGGGGTCAAAAGTTTGCAGAGAAACATATGGACTGCAGTCAATAATTGTAGAACAACAATATGTTCCTGTATGGTCAATGGAGCTGAGATAAATGGAAAGTGAGTGTAGCAACAAGGAAGCAAGGTGGTAAGAGCATTATGACTGATCTGTGTATATCATTTATTCATTGTCTGTAACTATTTATCCAGCCAATCCACATACAAACATGTCTGTTAGTTTTACTAATAAATAGCACATTACAAAGAAGTTTAAATGAACATAATCTGATCACTGCAAAAAAAAATCTGATTTTGATAGTTTAAGATGTACATTATACATTCTACATAAAGAGAACGTAGAAACAATGTAATTTTGCAAGTGTTATATCTGAGACCAACATCGTCATCACATTTTGTTTGTCTCCATAATGCTGATGTTACTTCTGTATCACCCTTTTTATGTTTCTATATTGATATCTGATATGGAAGTAATTTTTTCTACTTTTCTGTTTAGTTTTGTGTGTGGTCGAAATCTGTTTAATGGCTAGTCTGTCACACGGTGTGGAACATCGTCCTATTGCTTTGGTTAGTTAAACTTACCTTTCCAAATAAAAGCTGCAAATATAATTAATCCAAAACTAAAAAGTGAAATACACATAACAGCAATTTTCCAAGCATGAAAACCTTGTCCTGAAAGATAAAACAAGATATTACAGAAGTGTTAGAAATAAGGTAATAGATATATATATATTCTCAGAGAGGAACTATTTTTGTAAATTTTACAATAAATACGTGGTAATGGTGATAGTATATAATAATATATGTGAATATATTATGTATATTGAAAATGGTTTCAGGAAAATGGCTGGGTTGTTTGAACCTTTGATGAAGCTTACCCTTAAATTTAACATGAACATTTATATCATCGTACCCAGAGCTGGACTCAATTAAACAATTGTAAACTCCCTCATCAGACGGTCGGACTCCTGAGAGTTTCAGAGAAGTGTTGCCATTTTTCAGCTGATCTTTAAATAAGCTCGTCCTCCCAATGTAACGCTCAGCTTGCTCATCACTTCTGTCTGCATGATCTTTGTAGAGGTGCACCGTTAGGGTCGTCTCTTCCAGTTTAAACCACTCTACTCTCATATCCTCAGCACTGGTGTTAGGTTGGAGAGAACAGGGCAGAATCACATCTTCACCACTGTACGCCACAACAGGATCAACTGGACCAACCACCTTAATGTTTTGCGCAACTTGAACAACAACAAACATGAGTTACATTCATAAACATGACCTCAACTGTTCACAATACTTACCAAATGTTGGTTGCCCATAGGCTTGAATTAGTGACATGCAACTTTCCCAGAAACGGAGGGGGCAGCCATAGGCCAAGGTTAGAGAAGTGAGCTTGAGGCCACAGGGTACCAAGTTAAATTCCCAGGACCAACAGGAATAAAATTCATCCACGGCTGAAGTGCCCTTGGCAGCCCCCTTTGTGTTGTGCGTGTGTGTTCACTACCACAGATGGGTAAAATGCAGAGAATCAATTGCCATAAGAGGATCAATAAAGGCGATCCTTCATGTTCTTTTTCTTCTGAACACACTCAAGAATAATTTGCTATGTGATCACATACCTGATGTAATCTCGATGAAGCCAGTGAGAATCAGCACAGACATACATGGAAACATCCTCTCTGTAAAACAAATATTTTATATTTTATATTTCTGGCTTAAACACACAGTACATGAGTACAAGTCTTACCTGTCTATCAGACCTACAAACGGTTGGACTACAAATATTACATTCTCACTTGATTTTCTCACCTGAGCTTTATTATTGAGTTATGATTATGAAATACATTTTCACAAGAAGGTTGTCACTAGATAGTTGAGGGGGGGGGGGGGTGGGGGAGACTTAGACAAGCCTGTCATTTCAAAACAACATGTCCCTAAAACCCAAAAACACAGTGACTTCTCAAACCGGTCTGTATTCACTGATAACATTTGAATATATTTACTGGACACATGAGGATAGAAAAAGCACTCGTCGTGCTTAACTTAGTGCTCAAACATTGGCTTCTGCTCCCAGCAAGTGCATTGTCCTTAACAGCTTTAGGAATTGTTTGGGAGTCAGCCACATGCACAACTGCCTAATGTTTTATACAGACAATGGAAATAAGGTATAGATTGATCCATATCTGTTAGAAGAAGGAACAGGAAATTGAATTGGTAATCACAGACATATTTTCAGAACACAGTCTGGTCAAGTTTTACTGAAGTCAGTAAAGTAAACATGTTCATCTGGACTTTTTCGTTTTGTTTTACATCAATTAAATGTTTAATACACTGTAAACAATTCTTCTAACTATCGAGATTAAATTGAGAACAGGACAGCAATGAACCTGTTTATGATTCTACTGGTTTTTAATAAATTATCACACAACTGAAGACTCACTTCAACTGTTTCACGCTGAAATCAAGACAAACACATGAAGTAGTGATAACATCCATCAGATGTTACCTGATTCTGAGGTGGATATTATGAGCCTTTCAGAGGGGGTTTTCAGTAGAAAGGTTCAGGAAATACAGCCCTACAACCGAGGACATAAATAATCTCATTGATCTCGATTGTACTACAGTAACTTATCACTTAAAGTTTTTGTCAGATTTGGCCTGCTGTAGTTACACTAATGAGAAGTGTGGTGTATTTATAAAACTGTATTGATGTGGTTGTGTTTTGTTGTCGAAGGAATCTGTAAGTGGAAAACTAGTCGTGCTTTTTTTAACACTCCTCACTTCAGCAATGCAAATATGTGTCGAGAATTGATTATATAAACAACTTTACTATGGCATTTGACCGAAAAGTCGTGTATCCTGCCTAAATGTCCTGCTTGTAGTTTATTACTGGGAGTATTTTGTGACAGTGATGTGCGCTACGGCAGGACGTTTCTTCATGTGAGATGTGTCCTCGGAGAAGAGCTAAGCCTCGAACTCTATCGCTAGTTACAAGCTCGGGTTTGAGAGGTTAGGTTGTTTATACACGATGTGAATCTACTCAGCTGATATCACGTTAAAAAATAATATAAACAATGACTATTCACTTACCGCATTAAATCGCATCATTCAGACTTTCCATAACAGCGCGCACGGTCCTTTTACTTTCTGCTCCTGCCCGATTTCACCTCCACCTGGCTCCTTTATTTATCCCACGCAAGTGTAACTGCAGCCCGGAGAACCAATAGGCACAGCGAGGAGGCGGAGACACTGTCAATCATTTTGTGTATCAACCAATTATTTTAAAAATAAATATACTTTTGTATATTGTACTTAAAACAATTAAAACAAACAGATTGCACTGGAGCAAGTACATAGTAACTGTATTTGTTTTTTAATTTAGTGAATATCTGTTAAACATGATATATGATATAGCGGAAATACGAAAAAAGAGCAGAGATCAAGCACAAGAACACAGAGAAGTACTCCTGAACCAGTAAGTGCAAAATCCAGAGGCAAAAATAGAAAGAAGCAAAGAGAGAATTCTGTAAATGTTAGAATAAAACATGTACTCGCCTGAAAGAAAAAAAATCGTGGCCATTCTTTACATTATTAGAGCCTTTTAAAACTACAGCACTGCGCCTCCCTGACCTACTGATACCAGCGCAGAGAGACTGGAGTCAAGCTATCCGCACTTTGGAAACTGACGGTCAAGCCATCCGCGTTTCAAATCCGAATGCACGTATAGGCGCGTCATTACGGTTTTTCATTGCGGAGAACACCACATCCGCTTTGGGACAGATAGAGAGTCTGAAACCCGCGTTTGAGCAGCGATGTCTCTGTTACTAAATAAATGCACGCAATGCTAAAATGGACTAAAATTAACAAGCCATTAGGAATATATTTCGTTTTAAATCGGCAAAACATGCTTTGATTATTTCATATATTTACGTATTTTTTTTACTTTTCTATAAACACTTAACTGGCTTTGAATAGTAATCCTGGTGGACATGTAGAAATACAGATTACCTTTTACTGTCATTAAACAGAGGTAGCTCACTGTATAATATTCTCATGGATTTATACTGAATACCTAGCAATATGGATTTCTCAAAAACTACCCATAATGCCTAAACCACTGTACTGTCATTAAACAGAGGGACCTCTTGGCTATCAGCTGTATGATTTTGGTAGAATTTCACTGTGTACTTTTATCATAAACTCATACTGAATACATTCCAATATGGATTTCTCAAAAATTACCCATAATGCCTAAACCATTCCACTGCCATTAAACAGAGGGACCTCTTGGCTATCAGCTGTATGATTTTGGTAGAATTTCACTGTGTACTTTTATCATAAACTCATACTGAATACATTCCAATATGGATTTCTCAAAAATTACCCATAATGCCTAAACCATTCCACTGCCATTAAACAGAGGGGCCTCTTGGCTATCAACTGTATGATTTTGGTAGAATTTCACTGTATATGCTTCGCTTAGATAAGAAAGATATTTTCTGAAGTCCATGGGAAAGGACCTTGTGCATTTTCATATCATATGGCAAAAGCATTTGAGTTAGTTGTTTTTCTGTGATGCTTGGAAGGCAGACTGCACAGCTGTTTTTAAACAGAATCTGGAAATACACAGTAATTCAAGTTCTTCATAATTTTGATAATTATTAATGTTCAAGTTGTTAGGATGTTGGAGTTGGGAAGGGTTAGAGGTGGTGGGGTATAGGTTGTAAACTAACCCTAGCTGTCTATGTTTTTGAACATAACCTACATGAAAACCAATCAAATGAGAGCATCCGTCCGCTACAGAGCAAACCAGAGGACAGCATGCCATGCTTATGTAACTGCAGGGAAGAGACCACTGATGCAACAGCAGAATATATAGTGCCTTGCGAAAGTATTTGGCCCCCTTGAACTTTTCAAACTTTTGCCCCATTTCAGGATTCAAACATAAATATGAAATTTTTATTTTTTGTGAAGAATCAACAAGTGGGACACAATCGTGAAGTGGAATGAATTTTATTGGATGTGTCAAACTAACAAAAAACTGAAAAGTGAGGCGAGCAATATTATTCGGCCCTCTTGCGTTAATAATATTGCATGCCCCACTTTTCAGTTTTTTATTTGATATTTTATTTTATTCAAGATGGTGTCCCACTTGTTGTTGATTCTTCACAAAAAATAAAATTTTTATATATTTATGTTGTGAAACAGTTATAGCCTGGTTTGTTTTTTGTTAGCAGCAAGGCTAAGTGGGGAGGATTTGCATTCTGGGCTTCAGGGATGAATATGCAGAACTAGGCTAAGGCGTTTGCACAATACTAGTTGTTTATTGACTTGTCTTATTGTCTTTCCAGGTTTTTTTTTAACTAATGCACATGGCGTCTAGCTTTTTGAATGCACATTTGCTCGAACCTAGCCAAATGGCGGACTCTACATAGTTCAATAAGAAAGTGAGAATTTTCACCAAAGAACGGCAGAGAAACCAACCAATAAATCGAGACTTAAAACAGCCCAGACACTAAAATGTCACAACTAGACTATCTGAACACTCACCCAAAGCTGATTGTCATTTGTTAAATTAAGATTTTTTAAATACTTTAAGTATTCTTGACAGATTTTGTCTGTCTTGACAGATATATATAGTATTTATTATTTTACTGCAGCTTCAAGCTAAAATACTGTTCCAGCATTCATCAGTAGCTAAAATCATTTGTTACATCATCTTTGCACCATTTACTTTTTTTTTTGGTTGTCTAATTACTTGTCCAGGTTTCCTTTTTTAATTATTAAACATTAACTATTGGATACCAACTAAAACCTAAAACACTACAAAAACATTTGTAAATGCAACAGATATTGCCATACTTTACCAAGTCCAAGATAAAGGTAAACATTAATTTTGTTTATTTTTATATAATAAACTACAATCAAAAAGGAATGAATCTAGAAATACATTGATCAATTTGTCTCTCAAATGTAACCTTAAATTTTTCAAATAGAATACAAATAACTAAATCTCTTTGTGTACCTCTGTGTAAAAGTGTAAATGGTGCAATAAAAATATTTGCACAAAATAAATCAATGAACCTAGATCCAAACTAAAAAAATGTAATCTAACAAAGTTTAATAGAGCTATATCTCTTTCTGACAACATTTCTGTCCTTCTCTGCTTTGTTTCATGTATATATGTAAATGTATCTACTAGTCCACTAATGCGCTGCAAGACATAGGGGTCTTGTCCTCAGGTTTCAGCCTTTATATTGTTAAAACATCTCAATAAGTGAGATGACATAAGTGACATTTTTTCATATATACATTTATGTGTTCTAGGTTTCAGAGGAATTTTGACGTCGGATTTTGACGTCATTGTCAATAATTGAAGCGCTATAACGGTTACAACTCTGCCTTTTTCATACTGTGTCCCTGGAACTCAAGCAAAGAGTGAACTTAGAGGTTGCAACCATGCCAGCAGGCAGAAAGTTATATACTTTACGGTCGCTTTAATTTAAATAATTTACAACTTATATAAAAACATAAAACTCAAAGATTTCTTCTATTCCTATTCTTTAAGGTCAGTCTTGTCGAAGCCAAAGTCTTGTCTCTTGCACCAACTACCCCGACCATTGTTGTACGAGGTACAGAACGAGAACTACAGAATGCCTCCATCTCAGACAGGACTGCACACGTAACTCTACAGTTGTGGGAAAAGCATGTGAACGCCCTTAAGATTCTATCGTCTTACTGCTTCACAGACCTATCAACCCGTGTATATGACGGAAATATACAGTTAACAACAACCCTATCGACAGTAGTTGAAGAAATCAGTGATCTCAATGTTTCCGACACATCGACAACAACCACAAATAGGGGTGACATCACTTACTGGGACGATCAGTGCACTTGAAATATGTGCATCAATGAAGTGCCCAGTCTGCAACACCAGGCAAGACAACTTATCACCACAGCACATTCCATCAGTGCCAAAATTGCAATATGATGCAAAAAACAACAGCCTACCTCAAGCTGCTGAGAAGCTGCAAATGTTCTCAGCTGAGACTTCACGCAGATAATACTGAATACGCGTTCACCCTCTCGAATTCCCCTTTGGTTAGTTATGTCAACCAGTACAAACTCCAAGCCCTAAACCTAGTAGAGCAGCTTGAGGAACACTTCTTGACACAAACCAATTTGTCTATCACCTTTGACAGTGACCTTTGTGTTGCTGAAATTCATCAGGTCCCCTCAGATGCTGTTCTCAGTAACACTGTCGAGACACAGTCAGTTTAGGAAAATATGCAAATTACCTCCACGTATCCACATGTACACTTAAGAAAGAACTGAATATTCACTTATTAGTTTGCATGCTATTTGGCCTTAGTTTATTACTTAGGTTATTAGTTGTTTAATGTTCCACATAGGACTACATTTATTTATTCATCTTGTGTTCCCTTTGCAAAAAGTCACTTTGATTTTATTTTTCATACAAACCGGATTCCAAAAAAGTTGGGACACTAAACAAATTGTGAATAAAAACTGAATGCAATGATGTGGAGGTGCCAACATCTAATATTTTTTTCAGAATAGAACACAAATCACAGATCAAAAGTTTAAACTGAGAGAATGTATCATTTTAAGGCAAAAATATGTTGTTTCAAAATTTCATGGCATAAACAAATCCCCAAAATGTTGGGACAAGGCCATTTTTTACCACTGTGTGGCATTCCCCCTTCTTCTTACCACAATCAACAGACATCTGGGGCCAGAGGAGACCAGTTTCTCAAGTTTAGAAATAGGAATGCTCTCCCATTCATGTCTAATACAGGCATCTAACTCTTCAATCGTCTTGGGCCTTCTTTGTCGCACCTTCCTCTTTATGATGCGCCAAATGTTCTCTATAGGTGAAAGATCTGGACTGCAGGCTGCCATCTCAGTCCCCGGATCCTTCTCCTACATAGCCATGATGTTGTGATTGCTGCAGAATGTGGTCTGGCATTATCTTGTTGAAAAATGCAGGGTCTTCCCTGAAAGAGATGATGTCTAGATGGAACCATATGTTGTTCTATAACCTGAACATAGTTCTCTGCATTAAATGGTGCCTTTCCAGACATGCAAGCTACCCATGCCACAAGCACTCATGCTGGAAAAAGGAAATTGAGAATATAATGAACAGCTGGAAGACCAATTAACACTAATTAGGTCAATTGACAACATGATTGGGTATAAAAAGAGCTTCTCAGTGTCAGTGTCTCTGAAGCCAAGATAGTAAGAGAATCACCAATTCCACCATTGTTGCGCAGAAAGAGTGCAGCAATACCAGAATGGTGTTACCCAGCGTAAAATAGCAAAGGCTTTTGAGTTATCATCATCAACCGTGCATAACATCATCAAAAGATTCAGAGAATCTGGAACAATTGCTGTGCGTAAGGGTCAAGGCCGTAAAACTCTACTGGATGCTCGTGATCTCCCGGCCCTTAAATGTCACTGCACCTCAAACAGGAACGCTACTGTCAAGGAAATAACAGAATGGGCTCAGGAATACTTCCAGAAAGCATTGTCAGTGAACACAATCCACCGTGCCATCCGACGTTGCCAGCTGAAACTCTAAAGTGCAGAGAGGAAGCCATTTCTAAGCAAGCTCCACAAGCTCAGACATTTGCACTGGGCCAGGGGTCTTTTAAAATGGTGTGGCCTGCGGGAATCAGGACTGGGAATGCAGGGTTCAGACAAGGAAGAGAAGCAGGGTTCAGGAATAAGGGAATGAGTAACTGAATCCACACTGTAAACTGAAGTCACTCGGTTGACATTTCTGTGAATTATGTCAATGAACGTTAAAAAGTTAAAGTTTAATATTCAGTGTTTAACATTTTTCTGACTTAAAACGATGACTAAAGTGAATTAAATAGTTAAAGATAAATTGGCCATTTGTTTGTTCCTTAAAGACTCTCACAAAGATTTTCCCTGATGTTTTTGTAGAGCACCCTGCGCAATGCTGTGTGGAAGGGCAATGTCAACAAATTTCTGTGCTGATAACTTTAGATCCCACACACTGTCAAAGTCTCTTACATTGAGTATCACACTCTCATACACTTACTGTAATGTGGCAGCTCACCCAGGGGCAAGCCACCAACAGAGCACTAGAGAAATAGGCCTCAAGTGCAGAGACACACAAACAACCCCTCTTGATGTTAAGAGGGTCAGGGAAAAAATGAAATATGAGGAAAACTTAATATATCAGGGGAAAACTGATCAGCTCAAAATTGAGCAAAAGAAAACAAAAGCAAGAGTTTCCCAAAAAAAGGGAGGGACAAGACAAGAGAACTTAAAGATAGAACACAATTTTATTTAAAATTATTTATTTATACCAAAATGGAAAAGAAAATATTGAATCCCAAGAGAAACCAAAGAAGCCCTCAGAGAAAGAGGGAAAGCTCTGGTGGAGAAACAGAAGATAGAGACCCAGGAGAAAACTCAAGAGCCTTTACCAAATTACCAGCCAGGCTTGCACAGCACTCTGAAAAGAGAAACCCAAGACTGAGCACTGAGGAGTGTGTTGGCTTCCCTTAAGTAGGAGTAGCCCAGGTGGAACCAATTGCCTCAAATTAAGTGTCTCTGTCTCCCTCTAGTGACTGGGGGTGGCTTAGCAGGCAGCCTCGCCCCAGCCCCAGGCAGACCTCTTACACTTACTGTCAAAGTCTCTTACATCGAGTATCAAGCTCACACACACTTACTGTCAAAATCTCTTACACTGAGTATCAAACTCTCATACACTTACTGTCAAAGTCTCCTACATCGAGTATCAAGCTCACACACACTGCCAAATTTTCACATATTCACTATCAAACTCATACCAATGAGGTGTGTGTGAGAGGTTTGATGGTAAATGTGAGAGGGTTTGATAGTATGATTGAGAGGATTGATGGTGTGTATAAGAGGATTGATTGTGTGTATGAGGTGATTGATGGTGCATGTGAGAAGGTTTGAAAGTGTGTATGAGAGAATTGATAGTGTGTGTGAGAGGTAAGTTTGAATTTTGGCCTAAACAGCCTCTTACACACACACTCACACTCTCTCTCATACACACACACAAACCCCAGTCTCACACGCATTCTTTGTCTCTCTCTCTCTCTCTCTTACTCACTCAAACACACACACACACGCAAATTCATTATCAGATTCTGATTCTAATAGCTTTATTGTCATGACACTTATGAGAAAAATGTTGCCAAATTGTTACAAAAAGAAAAAGTAACAACTAAAATAGAAAGGAAAAATAAAAGCATCAAATAATTACAAAATAAATGACAACAGAAGTGAATAAAGATAATAATTGAAGTAGAAGTTTTGGCAACGTTTACAACGGAATATATAAAAAATATACATATGCATATAATTTATTTATAGTGTATATGTTGTGAGTACTGAAGGGTGGGGTGTCGCTCAGGCGGTGACATGCTGATACACACTGTTCAGTAAAGGGGGGGGGTGGCGCTGTGGGTGTGATGGTGCTGAGTTCCCCTCTCCCAGAATTATCTCTTATTTCTCCAGGTCTGTTAGTTTATGATAGTTTGGGATCAGCTGTTTAAACTTGTCTTTTTATAGTTGTACAAATCCTTCATTTCAGGTGCACAAATATAATTCTACACACACAAGTAAAAAACATCATGCACTCAAAGTTTTGCTACAGTTGCAGTGGTGAATATGGTGCAAAACACATTCACACACAAAACGTGCAAAATTTGCACATTTGCAAAGCAATATGGGAATCTGCAATGTGAGTTACACACATGTATTACATTTTTTGGGGGATTTTTTTTTTTGCGCAAACACAAGTCAGTGATTACACCTGCTCGAATCTGTGACTATGAGTCACACATGCTGTCTTTTCCACTCACACTTAAAAACTTCCTTGTGTTTTCACTTTTGCACCAAATATCTCAGTCAGTGTTGTGCAAATCTAATTTGTACATCTGTAGAACCAGGGGTGGGCTCAGAGAGCAGCAAATCCTTATGACCAATCAGAGGATTCATTAGGCATGTGTCAAGTGCTATTGGCCGAGGTCTCCTATTTCTGTGACCGAGTGCCTCCTACAAAAAGCCTTCTCCAGAAAACAAACATGGAACAGAAAACAGAAATTGACCGTTATCAGGTTTATCAGATTCACATATTGCTTTGCTGTGCATGTTGTTGGGAATGTTTTATATAAGTGTGTGAATTTGTTTTGCACAATATTCAATGTTGCAACTGTAGCAAAACTGTGAACATATAATATTGTGAGCATATTGTACTTGTGTGTGCTGAATTGGATTTGCACACCTGAAATGAAGAGTTTGTGAAGAAGTATCTACAAAACAGGAAGACTATTCCATGTTTGTTTTGGTGAAGGTGTTGAGTGATCAGGGTGTGTAAAGTGTAGATGTGTTCTGTAGTTCTGTGATTTGGGAGGAATCCAGTGACTCTGACTCAGGACACTGTGTTCTTTAAGGAAAGACAGAATTCTGTTGTCTAAAATGCTGTAAAATGCTTTCCCCACATTACTGCTCACACAGATGCCTCTAAAATTGTTAGGGTCCAGTTTTTCTCCATTCTTATGAATGGGGTGATGAGTCCTTGGCTGAACTCAACCTGAACTCAGGACCAGGTTGAATAGTTTGAGCACAGCCCTCTGCAGCTCAGAAGTGCTGCATTTAAACATTTCGTTTCTGATGCCACAGGCTTTTTTGGGTTTTTTGAGTTGTTGAGCCAATTCTTCCTGGGTTCAGGGATAATCAAGGAGGTACTAATGCAATAACACTACTTAAATAACATAAACCATGCAGAGACATAGATAAGAGAGTGATGAGAGAAGAGAAGAATGAAGAGTGGGAAAAAGAAAGAAAATCAAACAAAAGGAAAGCGGTGTTTTAGAACATTTAATGAAGTAAATGATTCATATGAGTGTTTACTAATGTTAACGCATTAAATGTCTTTTATTTTGAAACATCCACTTCCTGATGCAGTTGGACTAATCTCTAGTATTGCTGTCTTCACACAGCTGTGTCCAGCTGCAGAGTCTGGGTTTATTCAATCTGACACAAACTCACTGAGGAGTCATAATAATCAAACCTAAACCCAGCGCACAGGGGTTCGGTAAATGTTGTTGTGAATGTGTGTAAGTGTGTGAGTATGTTTGTGTCAGTGGAGACACTGTAGAAGGACAGAATGCCGGCCTCATGGTCCATGTACACTCCTACTCTGTTAGATCTGGAGGGAGGAGGAGGGAGATCAGTTCTGTTCTTATTGTGATAGACAGAGTAACGGTTATTAAAGCAGCTCAGACTCCAGGACTTTTCATTCGCTCCAAACCTACAGTCACCACGGTCACCTTTTCTCCTGATTGATTTATATGTCACTGAAATATAAACCTCCCTCCCACTCCACTCAGTTTCCCAGTAACAACGTCCAGTCAGACTCTCTCTGCACAGAACCTGCTCCCAGTCATTGAATCGCTCTGGATGATCAGGATACGACTGTTCCTCCTTCACACTCGTCACATTCTTTTCCCTCTCAGACAGAATGAGGAATGTGTGCACTGTGTTTGGGTCCAGTGTGAGCTCACAGGCATCTGCACACAACAAGATACACAACACACAACCAGACACACAACACACAATCAGACACACAACCAGACACACAATCAGATACACAACATAAAATCAGATACAAAACATATTCAGACACAAAAAACAATCAAATGCACAACACACAATCAGATACACAACACACAATCAGACAACACACAATGATACACAACACAATCAGATAAAAATCAAGACACACAATACAAAAGAAACAATACAAAACATAAGAGAACCCAGGACAAAGACAACACACAAAGAAATGACACACAAGAACTCAACACATAATAAACCCCAAAAACAACACAGACGAGCAGAAAAAATAAACGCAAAGGAATACACAAAAGTACACAACAGACAACACAGAAAATGCTGAACCCAGAAAACACAGAAGAAGAATAAAATACTCACAGAAAGAACAACAGAGCTGGCCCAGGGCTCCAAGGCTGAGGCCAGAGGACTGAAACCTCACCCCCCACCACTGTTTTCTACACCAGCCTCAAACAGAAGACGCCCTGATAGACACTAATATCTGTCCCCAAGAGGAACATCATCAGACTCAGCAGTATCTGCTGTGTCTCCTACACTTCAGAACCCCTGCTCTAAACCCACTCCTCCACTTCACTCAGGAGCGCTACTGTGGGAGAGACTCTACAAAGTCTGTTACAAAGTCACAGTCTGCTTCAGTGAGGAACAGTTTTTCTGATTACAGCTCATCAATCCCTGTTTTACTTTCAAAAAAGATAGCCTCACTGTTTTGGCTGCTTCAAACTCTCACTTTCAGTGTGTGTGCCTTAACTGCTGTTTATTACATGGTTAATGATCAGATTAATATGTATGTTATTGTGAATAAATGAGAATAAACTATTTCTTATACACTGAATGATCAATAAATTATGTAACGTCAGTTCAGGACTTCAGAAAAGGAAGTAAATTAAATGTAAAAAATAAGCATATGTTAGCACAATTTGCACATTCACGGCTCATTCTGATGTGTGTGAGCTGCTGTTCAGACTGACTGTGCTGCTCTGTCTCTAGGAACATGGAGAGAGACCTCCCGCATCTCTGTCTGTAGGAGCAGAGGAATGCACCAGAAGGGCTGAAAAGTCACTAAATCTATCAGCAAAATCACCAAGTTGGCCATACTAAGCAGTGGTTTGGCTCGGACGTGACATTTCACAAAGTCAATGCGTCACGACTTAACAAGCAGATTACAGACTATAGTCCATCTGTTGCTCTGCATATTTTCTTATACCAATGTCTCCCTGTTCTTCATTGTCAGGACCCACACAGAGCAGGTATGATTTGGTGGCGCATCATTCTCAGCACTGCAGTGACACTGATGTGGTGGTGGTGGTGGTGTGTTAGTGTGTGTTGTGCTGGTATGAGTGGTTCTGACACAACAGTACTGTAAGTGTATTGAGCCAATGCTGTCTTAAAAAAAACGTAATAATTACACATTCCAACCTTTTCAGTAAGTCAGTAAATATAAAAAAAGAATGACACTATGTTTTATGTTAAAACATGGAGTAGTCAAGTAATCGACCAATAATGACAATATTCTGAATGCATAAAATTTTGAAAGTTTGTATCAGTGATGGCTGTGAATATTAGGCTAAACACAGTGAACTTACATTTCCTTTGACCTGATTTGATTCGGATCACTCCTACATGTTCCATCCTGAAAGAAGGAATAATAATAAGAAGAAGAAGAAGCAGAAATAGTACATATATAGCCACTTTCTGAAGCAGAATTCAGTATAAAGTATCAGTAAAAGCCACATTTAAAAAAAATGTGATTAAGGTGTGACAGCAGCTGTTTTAAATTAAGCCAGGAAACAGAAGAAAAAGGGCAGCTGATCAGGTAGGATTCAGATGCAGAAATAACCAATCGACCGAATTTGATTAGAAGAAGGGGCACAAACTGGAAAATTAGATTAGATACTTAGATCTCTTCATGATCACCCAAACAGAGGATGTAAGAGTACAATTATAAAGAGCAAGTAGATTGTTATCAGCAAGAAATGAGGTGAGTTGACAGAGGATAAATGGTATCTGTAAACAATTATATCTTTGCAATATCCTGTAGCCTACTAGTTCAGATAGTGCAGCTTTTTGTAATTAACCTTTGCCTTTAGATAAAGGCTATAGATCCAAAGTTTCACTAACAGAGGGAATTGTGGTAAACTGAGATGTTGGTGCTGATATCCCAACACACAAAAGCAGTCATTTGGGTTTGATGATGGAGGAGTGGAAGGATGCCAGTGTTTCAGGGGGCTCTCGTATCTGGGTTTACTTTCAGTTCTCTGGTTCTCTATTAGTTTGTCTGTTACTGTGATTGGAGGAGCAAATAGAATATAAGGCAGCCTTGTATTTATGCATGTGATCAGTTTAAACCAATTAAGCTGAAACAATATTCTTAAAGTCCATATATTCAAATGATTTTACATTGTGGTATTTAATAGGATAAATATTCAAGCTGTTATAAGACACAATAGCCAGGCCACCACCCCTTTCCATGTGCCATGGCTTAGACAAAGACTTATAATCACACAGGGTATAAAAATTCTAATTAAAAAAGAAACACACTTATTCAATTTTTTTATCTAAGCTGAATCAAATTTATCATAGGACAAAATGTCAGTTAAATTAAATTCAATACATTAATAATTGAGGTGCTACCTGTAATTGGGACTTTAGCTTAAATCCATTTAAGAGCAAATATCCCATATATTTACGTCAATCAGAAATATACAGAAAGAAATTTTACTTAAGAACATGAGGTTCTCTACTAGGCAAACATCTTTCTTTGGTGTGCTTTGGTGCTACATGGATGTGTCTAAATTCCTGGCAAGCACAAACACTATTTTACACACCTGAGTTTGTTCAGTTTGCAGCCTGATTGCTTCTTTTTATCTGAGAGCAGTTTCTCTCCTGTGTCTCCTGGGTGGTTGTAGCTCAGATCCAGTTCTTTCAGGTGTGAGGTGTTTGAGCTCAGAGCTAAAGCCAGAGAAGAACAGCCTTTCTCTGTTATCATACAACCAGACAATCTGCAGAGAGCAGGGGAACAAAACATTGCACAATTTTCAACAGTGGTTCAGAAAATAGTAATAAAATTCTTGAAAATATAAATCAACAATCACCTGGGATGTAACTGATATATACTGAGATAATATTATAAGCATATCATTTTTTCTGCAGATATTTCTTTATTGCTCATAACATGTTTTAATGTTTTGGATGGAAACCCAGCTAACGTAATACAAAAAGCAAGATCAGAATCCATGGAGCTACATACTGAGATGATTCAGAGCTAAGGGAAGTAAATACTGGTCTCGGACTGTGGGTGGAAATGGTGTTGACATCATCTCTGTCAAACTGTCTCTAAAAACTATTTCATAATGAGACAGGATTTAGGGTGGGATATTCACAACTTAAGCTGCATTTCTGCTTCATGGTACCTACACTATTCGACTCTTCTTACTTTTTTGGTACCTGGTTTGTTATCCACTATCGCAGCTCAGCACAAAATGTAGCTAGTGACATCTCAAAACACCACCTCTAACAGTAACAGAGAGAAACATAAATGAGAAACCTGCATTTATTTGTCATTGTACAGTGTAAAACATTTAACCTATCTATGGCTGTGAACACACACAAGTACACTAAGGGCAGTAAGCACATATGCATCCAGAGCTGGTATATATGTGGGGTTATTGGGGCTGGGTGTTATGCTGATATATTTTAACTGAATAGCAATATATGATACAATATTATATAGGTTGTGAAAAATAATATTAAAAATGTTTTATGAACATTTTATAAACAGAACAATCAGTTTTGTATGTTATCTCTCAATATTCAAATGATCATCAAATCAAATGTCCATGTATGTTTAAGACATAGATTTTCATTGGGTGTCTTAACTATTGCCCATAATTGTACATTGAAAAAATATCAGTTGTAAAGTTGGAAAAACATTTTTATTTATTAAAATAAAAACTGAAGTACATGACAAATGATTTTACTTATGTATAGACCTACAATAATGTACTTCTGTAATAAAGAGATTTTAAGAACCATGTAAAGGCTTCAGCTAGGTGCTCCCAGTGTGGTTGTCTGTCACACTTAGTGTCGGCCTTACACCAAATGACTTTTTGAGCAATTTCAGACTGTTGCAGACAAATTTCCAAAGTCACAAAAAAAAACCATGAGAGTCCTGGTGGAGTTGCAGTGCGCTCCCATCATCTTGATCGTTTGGTGAGATTTGTTCAGGAGAGATGTTTTAACCCAGTCTTTTTCTCATATTGACATTCCGATGAAATCAAGTGTTTTAAGTTTTCTTTCTTGTGTAAGTTTATCAGAAAGGTTGTTCAAGTCTGCTCCACATAGGCAGCCAAAATCAGCTGCCAACACTAACTGGTCCAGGGCATGGAAAGACAGCCACTAAGGTTATATTCCAGGAGAAATTTGTCAAGCACTCTGCTTAAATCAGTGTGTAAATCATTAATA
Source organism: Hoplias malabaricus (assembly GCF_029633855.1). Taxonomy (NCBI): domain Eukaryota; kingdom Metazoa; phylum Chordata; class Actinopteri; order Characiformes; family Erythrinidae; genus Hoplias; species Hoplias malabaricus. The sequence goes on from NC_089801.1 coordinate 81,080,517, forward strand.
TTGATATTCTTTAATCTTTGGTTTCTTAACCCTGGTTCCTGCTTAGAGAACACTGTGTGGCCCATGGAGCCAGGTCATTTAAGTTTGAGACCCCTGATGTACACAAATTATTAGCTTATATACAAGTACACTGTTCCCAAATGGGGAATATGTTAAACTCCACCTTTAAAAATATTTGTGAAAATCTTGGAGTCTGTTTTTAAAGACCAAGCCCAATATATATTTAACATTTAATTTCAGTTTAGACATCTTTGATGAAGCTTTAACATTTTACTGCTTTTTAATTCATTCACAGAAATCTCACCTGAGTGTCTCCAGTTTACAAAGTGGGCTCCTCATTCCAATATAGAGCTTCTCCACTCCTGAGTCCTGCAGGTCATTGTTACTAAGGTCAAGATCTTTAAGTGAGTAATTCTCTAAAATTGGGCTCAGCTGTTCACCAGTCTTTTCCCCAAGACAACACCCAGATAGTCTGTATAAAGATTAAACAAATTACTGTGTAGCAAATAATGTTTCTGAAAATAATAATAATAATAATAATAATAATAATAATAATAATAATATAGTTAATGCCTTATTATAACTGATTATTTAAATTTATTTATCCTGAGACATATCATCGTAACACTGACCTAAGTGTCTCCAGTTTACAGTGTGAATTCTTCAGTCCAACACAAAGCTTCTCCACTCCTGAGTCCTGCAGGTCATTGTAACTGAGGTCCAGGTTTTTCAGACATGAGTTCTTTGATTGTAGAATTAACTGTACAACTTCACAGGACTCTTCACTGAGTTTACACATCATAAGTCTGTAAAAGCACAGTGCATACAATACATCTTATATCCAACTTTTAAATTTGTTGTATAAAATTGTAAAAGCGTATAAAAGAGTTTATTAATAATATGACCTCAATTTCTCCAAATTCCACACTCCAGCACAGAGCTCGTCCAGTCTTGAACCGTGCAGGTCATTTTTGCTAAAATCCAGTTCTTTCAGAGAAGAGTTTTTTGACTGAAGAGCTTCACTCAAAGTTTGAATTAACCTTTTAGTGAGATTACAGCCAGCTAATCTACAAAAAAGGAAGAGAGTGAGTCAAATAATGTGGATTTATAAACTATAGCTGTAACTGATTTATTCTTTTCACTTTTAACTATGTACAGCACTGAGATGTTTGCTTCTGAAATATGTGATCCAGCACTTTGTTTTCTCCAACCAGAATGGACATATAAGACATTGGAAGTTTACACTCCTTCTGAGATTAGCAAGAATACCAAAAGTTTTTTTTAAAGATATATAAAAAGTTGTGGTGTAATTTAAACAGGAACACCGGTTTATAATTAAATATCCCATGTTCACTTTGGGATTTAACATTTTACAACACTTTAAAATACTTCACAGTAATCTCAGTTTTGTGTCCAGTTTACAGATTGAACTCTTAAGTCCCACAGAGCTTCTCAACTAATGAGTCCTTCAGGTCATTGTCGCTGAGGTACAGTTCTTACAGAGAGCAGTTTTTTTATTTTAGAATAAAATTCTAATTGTCTCCAGAGTGTATTCAAAAACGTTCCATTGACCTTTACATACAACCCTCATTGGCCAGATCTATCAGTAAAAAGAAACCATCATACACCGCTGCTGACAATATTTCATACAGCAGACACATTGACATGGTGGTGGACTTGATAGTGTGTGTGTGTGTGTATGTGTGTGTGTGTACTGCTGGTATGAGTATCAGACACATCGGTGTTGTTTTCAGTCATTTAAGTGTAACTATTAAGTGTGGTTCTACATTATAAAATACCTAGCTAATATAGCTAGCTAGCTACCTAGCAATAATATTTGATAAGTTGTCTACAGTAAACAATTATTGTTGTTTATTTAAAGGTAGGGGCGGCACGGTGGCGCAGCAGGTAGTGTCGCAGTCACACAGCTCCAGGGACCTGGAGGTTGTGGGTTCGATTCCCGCTCCGGGTGACTGTCTGTGAGGAGTTTGGTGTGTTCTCCCTGTGTCCGCGTGGGTTTCCTCCGGGTGACTGTCTGTGTGGTGTGTTCTCCCTGTGTCCGCGTGGGTTTCCTCTGGGTGGTTTTCTCCCACAGTCCAAAAACAAACGTTGGTAGGGGGATTGGCGACTCAAAAGTGTCCATAGGTGTGAGTGTGTGTGTGTTGCCCTGTGAAAGATTGGCGCCCCCTCCAGGGTGTATTCCCACCTTGCGCCCAATGACTCCAGGTAGGCTCTGGACCCACTGTGACCCTGAACTGGATAAGTGGTTACAGATAATGAATGAATATTTAAAGGTAGCCACTGCTGCCATTTACTTGTTTTAATTTGTTCATTTGAAACTTTATATTTAGGAAGTTTGGTGTAACTGGATCACTACCCGTTTAAGTTCAATAGTCCTGGACAGCACAGAAACAAACTGATTTAATTAAATATGTTGTCACTTAATTCTTTGCACTCTCAGAACTGTCACTGTGGTGGTACCCTCAAGGGAACACAACAGTACCATATTCTATATTAATTGTAGATTTTAAAGTTGTGTTAATTTCATACGCCACATTTGTCATGATCTTGCCCTGACTTGTGCTTTCCTGTTTTGTGTTTCCATTGTCTGCCATGTGCTCCTTTAGCACATGGCTCTGCTTTTTGTTTTGTTCTAGTCTCCACCCTAGCCCTGTCGTTGTCCTGCCCTCTTGTTATCCTTCACAGGTGTTTCTTGTTTACAGTCAGTTTATATATAGCCCCTTTGGTTCAGTACTCCCTTGTCTGGTGTTGTGTTTAGATGTTTGTATCTGTCTCTGTGATTTTATTTACATATACACCGGTTCAGAGCTATCCGCTGTTCCTGTCTTTGCTTGTTCCTATTTAGTTTTGTTCAGTTTATCCTAGTCTGTGTTTTTGCCTCCCTGAATGTGTTTTGTTTTCACTGTAGTTTCATTTCTTAGACATGTGGTGTTTTATCTGACACCATTCTACAGTGTAAACGGTAGGGGGCTATGCAGGTGAAAACTGCATCACGATGGTGGTCAATTTTGAAGAAAGCTGTGTCAGAGCCATATCTGCAATTACCTATGTCTCTCTGGGTTGCCCTCTAGTGGAAGCCTCCAGTTACAAGCATAGCACATAGTCAAGTATGTGAATAGTTAATGACACAGACGTTTGTCTACATGCAAGTAAACAGCAAGTTACCCTTAACGTTCTTCACCCATTTAAAAGCATGCAATATAAAAACAAAAGTGGTTCTACTATGACATTGCCACAGAGTGTAGAAGTAGCGTAAAATTACAACATTACAAGTAATGTTAACACTTACTTGAGTGTCTCCAGTTTACAGTGTGGACTCCTCAGTCCAGCACAGAGCGTCTCCATTCTTGAATCCTGAAATTCATTGTTACTGAGGTCCAGGTTTTTCAGGCTGTTTTCTGATTGTAAAATTGACTGAACAGTGTCAACCGATTCATTACTGAGTTTACACCTCATAAGTCTGTAAAAGAAGAATACACAAAATAGACCTTATTTACAGATCACAACATACAACAATATTTTTTAAATTTGTTGTATACATTTTTGAAAGATATTAATATAAATTATCAGGGACACTGACCTGAGTGTCTCTAATCTCTTCAGTCCGTCAGAGAGCTCCTTCAGCATTGAACCCTGCAGGTTAGTGTAGCTAAGATCCAGTTCTTTCAGAGAGGTGTTTTCTGATTGTAGATGTTTTCTCAATATGGTAATTAACCCTTTAGTGAGGTTAAAACCAGCTAATCTACAAATGTGGAAAAGAGATTGTCTGCATTTGTAATTAACTTTTTAACATGTTCATCTTTCAGGGATTTGCATAAATCTCAAAACAGTAAAAGTTCTTTATTTTTAAATTAAACAAAACATGTGAGTGAGCAGAAGATGAAAACTGGAATACAAAACTACAATGTAGTTTGTAATTAATTAATCATTTATATTTATTAATAGTGTTAATCACTTACTGAGCCTTTCTGCAGTTTGTGATCGCTGGGATAAGTCTTCTATAACCTGCTTCTGATGTTTTGTATTTTTTCAGATCCCACTCATTCCTCACAGTCTCTGAGTTGAGACGCATGTAGGCGATGGCTGAGCATTGTACAGGAGAGAGCTCCCTTTTTCGGTGTAAGGGTGAACCTAGAGAGAAATCAGCACAGCATTTAACTGACATCATCTGAAGATGTGAAGGTAGATAAATCTGAGGTGTTTTCAAGTAAAATCTCATCAGCTGTATTAAAGGAATGTTGATAAACACAAATGTATGTATATCTTGGTATTTTAACACATAACACTATAATGTAAATAATGAATTGGTTTACACTGAATGTTTTACTTTTTCCAACTTAAAATAAACATTATTCACCAAAGTTACTGGAAACATGCCATATTTTAATAATGCTGAATATGTATTTAACAAAATAATGAGAACAGATTATGGAAACCTCCCATTTTTCTTACACCACATGCTTTTTCTTCTGTAATGTCAATAATAAAAACCACCTCTATGTCAAATAATTTAGAAGACATACCAGAATGTCTCATTGTCTGCATATATATATATATATATTTTTTTTTTTTTTTTTGTGAAAATGAATGAATTTGTTTAAATATTCATTGCATATTTTTGTAAAGTTGCAGTCTGAAATTTTAACTGTCTTTCTAAAGTGTTGAATCTGCATTTGTGGATCCAGTCACTTGCCTGTTTTCCATGAAGTATTTTTGTTCATTTCCCCTCGCAGGAATTTTTTTTATTTTGAGACTTTTGCATTTCACCCAATCCACACACAAGTGCAGCCATGCAATTACAATTACAGTCCAGCGCCTGTGGCTATTGCAACATATGTGTGGAAGTGCCTTGCCTTCTTCCCTGTTCCTCATTCCTTAAAGAACCCAACACCCACATCATGACAGAAAGACCCACCAAGAGGAGGTAGCAGGAGACACAACAAGACACAGACTGGGATATATTTATTTGTGAATAGTAAATATTTGTGATTTGTGTCAAATTGGTGAAATATGATTTATAAATTGGTCAAGTGTTTGAAAAGAACCTTTGTATCCAGTCTTTCAAAAAGCAGATACATTAATGTATAAGAAATACATTATATAAAACCTTCATAAAATTCTGTCATGTTCTTTCTATTCCCATCACCTAAACCCCACTTTAAACACATGGGTTAGATAAAGAAGAAATCCATTCAGGAGAACCTTAAATAATATACAGAGATTATGATGGAGTGATGTGGAATTAATTAAAAACACTGCCCCTGCTTTTTACAATAGAGGTCAGTAACTATGTACTGAATGTAGTGAAAATATAAATGTGAATTTTATAGACCTAGCCCAGAGAAGCGTCGGAGGGGAGGGTGAACTCAGAAGGTTTGGGCTGGAGGTTGTGGTGTCTTGGAGACGTGCGTGTAAAGCTGTGCCCCCCTCCCAGGGCTGTAATGGACAGAATGAAAAAGTGGGAACAAGTGGTGGTGGTGGTGGGTGTTATGTTGTTTGACACAGGGATGGAGTGAGAGTAAAGGGGTATAAATGGAGCTGTAGAGAGGTAATTGGGGAGTTGTCTAGCTCTCAAAACTATGTCACATGGTGACTTCACTTTAATAAAATATCTCTTGAACCCAAAGCATGTGTTCTGTTAATTCAGCTATAATTTACAATTTAAACATATGCTCAAAATGAAAAACTCAACTCTCAAAACTGAACAAGCCCATAGAGCTACTAATGAATGGAAATGTCTGATACTGTTTTTACTGGAGCATTTAAAGCAGTCACTTCTACCTTAAGTAGACAGGATAATTCAGTAGTAAATGATAAATGATGTGTAAAAATTAAAATATATCTTAAAATACCCCAGTGGACTGTACCTTTCCAGATGAAAGCTGCAAATACAATTAATCCAAAGCTAAAAAGTAAAATACAGGTCAGAGCAATTTTCCAAGCATGAAAAACTTGTTCTGAAAAAAATAATAAAAAGATTTTAGAGATAAGTGAATATTCTTTCTCACACACAGCAATTTTCCTTTTAGATTGTACAATAAACTGAAATTAATGAATTACATATTTAGGTGAAAATGTTTTTTAAATTTTAGAATTCGTTTTTAGCAAATGTTGTGGACCTTTGAACCTGTGTGGCACTTACCTATGACTTGAACTTCAATATTTACATCATCATACTCAGAGCTGGACTCAATTAAACAGTTGTAAAGTCCCTCATCTGAAGGTTGGACCGCTGAGAGTTTCAGAGAGGTGTTGCCATTCTTCAGCTCTTCTTTAAATAAACTCGTTCTCCCCCTGTAATCCTCAAACTGCTCACCATTTCTGTCTGCACGGCCTTGGTAGAGATGCACTATAAGGGATCTCTCTCCTAGCTTACTCCACTCTACTCTCATATCCTCAGCACTGATGTTCGGTCGGAGAGAGCAGGGTAGAACCACATCTTCACCTTTTTCAACATTAAGATGAGCAGCTGGACCAATGACTTTAAAACTTTCTGCAACATTAAAAAACCCAGCAATTTTATACTTAGCTGTATATATATTTTCATCATCTGTAACATGTGAACACCAGTTAAAGTCAGGTCTGACTGTTCTTTGGTATTTGCAATATTTCTGAGATTTATTCTTACTGTTTAGAAGCAGAAACAGTTCATTTTATTAATATTTTCAGTCTTTTTTATGTAAATGTCACATAACCAGAAACCAACCTGAACACATTCCAGTCAGGTTCCATTGAAGTCAGTGAAGTAAATATTTGTGGTAATTCAGACTTGTGCATGTTCCAGTTTTACTGGCTGATGTTTGATGTGTGGTGGCAGGTTTAATAGTGTGTTAAGTGATCACATACCTGAGGCAGCTTTCATAAAGTCGGTGAGAATCAGCAGAGTCACAAAGAAAAACATCTTCCCTGAAAGACAAAATTATTACCTTTTAAATGAGAACAGGAAAAACCCAGAATCTGTTCATGTTCCTACAAAAATACTTTAATAAAGCATCATGGATCACATCATTAAACACTCACTCAAAGAAGCATTATGTCATATATTTACTGTATTAAATCAAAAAATGACCAGGGTGGTAAAACTTTGCGATCAGAAAAAATGTTAGTTTCTGCTGGACCTAAAAAGCCTCAGTCTTTCTAAAAAGCTTCATCACCAAAGGAGCAGTAAAACAAGAGGAAATACTGGCTATGCATTTCAATGGGCTGGGAACGACAGCAACTCAGCCATGAAGTGGTAGGCCACGTAAAATGACAGAGCGGGGTCAGAGGATGCTGAGGTGCATAGTGTGCAGAGGTCACTTACTTTCTGCAGAGTCAATAGCTACACACCTCCAAACTTCATGTGGCCGTCAGATTCCCTCAAGAACAGTGTGTAGAGAGCTTCATGGAATGGGTTTCTGTGGCTGAGCAGCTGCATCCGAGCCCTACATCACAAAGCCAAGCATGGGATTCGTCTTACCGCATTGTGCCAAATTTAACGTTTTTTGGAGGGGGGATTATGGTGTGGGGTTGATTTTCAGGAGTTGGGCTTGGCCCCTTAGTTCCAGTGAAATCAGGAACTAAGCATTCTCTTAATGCTTCAGCATATCCAGAGATTTGAACAATTTCATGTTCCCAATTTCCTGTGGCAACCTGACTGTTCACCAGTGCACAAAGCAAGGTCCATAAACACATGGATGAATAAGTTTGGTGTGCAAAAACTTGTCTGGCCCTGCACAGAGCCCTGATCTCAACCTATCAGCTTTGGGATGAATTAGAGCAAAGACTGTGAGCCAGGCTTAGACCAATAACCAGAAACCTTCTCAGAAGAGTTTAAGCTGTTTTGTTTTAAAAATGTATTTATGTTCCATATACTAAATGACAGACTTATCATTTACAGAAATAACCAAGAGTAAGGCGCTGGTGCTGAAGATTATGCCTGAATAATGTCCTCTCAATTCTGTTTATTCTCTTTATTTGTTGTGAATTTCATCCAGGGGAAATTCCCTTTGAACTGCTTCTGGATTGACACATGAAGGGTTAATTGTGTGTTAATTTCATATCCTCCATTTCATCTCCAGGACTTATGTTATTTTCTTTTACATAATGAATAATAATTTACAAATACAAATGGTCTTTTTAAAACACTGCTCTGCTTTTAAAATTACATTTACACTGTCTGTACATTTAGTGACAATAATTTATCCTCTACGTTTTTATTCTGAGAGTTTAGGACTAGCAATAAAGAGGATAACATCATCCACAACTAAAACACTTAAGATGGAAACGCAAAGCCGAATATGAAGCTGATAAATGCAGGAAAAACAAGGCTGGTTTGTTCACTTTAGTCTCTCACTCACGTTTTTCACCACGTTTTTATTCTGAGAGTTTAGGACTAGCAATAAAGAGGATAACATCATCCACAACTAAAACACTTAAGATGGAAATGCAAAGCCGAATATGAAGCTGATAAATGCAGGAAAAACAAGGCTGGTTTGTTCACTTTAGTCTCTCACTCACGTATTTCAGTGTAAATAGGTACATTACTGTGGCACATTATTTGTTATAAATCTCCAAAGTTCTTTAACTCATCTTGCACTAAATTGTGTAGATTCCGTTTTCCTCAAACTGGCAACCTGCATGAGCTTTACTTCTGGAGAAGCTGGGGAGGGGCAGACAACTCTCCAGTGTTTTGAATTTGGAGTGCAGTACCCATTTTAAACACTTGTTGTCAGTAACACATTGCTCCTTTAAAGCCTGTTACACACTGAAATCCAGGACAAACTCATGGAGCAGTGATAACTCCCACCAGAAAGCAGAGAGCAGAGTTACCTGATTCTCAGGTGGATCTTCTGTGTCTCTTAAAGAAGCCTGGCTCTGTCTTTATCAGGAAATCCAGTTCTACAACAGAGAACATACATAGGATCACACAGGGTCCTTATTTTAATACTGTAACTTCTCACAGAAGACATAGTACAGTTGTTCTCTACTGTAAAGAAGCTTTTGGGTTTTTACATTTAATTTTAATTATATTTCAATAAATTATTATTCAATCATTTATATTCAGCTTTCTGTAGTTATCTGTGAAAACAGAGCACTCTTTAACACTACATTCTGGAGCAGTACAGTAAGAAAACAGAACACGGGTTAATGCATTTAATTTTACAGTTTTGGGGAAGGACGTGTCTGTCACTGTGAGGTGTGTCATGGAAGAGGAGCTGAACTTTGAGAAAGAAAAATGTATTTATCGCATGTAACATGCAGAGGTTTGAGAATTTAAGCTGTTAATACAGATATGAAAAGTCTAGAGCAGATACAGTGTATCATTCAATAAGAAACAGGTTATTTACCGAGTTAAATCGCATCTTTCCCTTCTTCCGTACAGGCGCCCACAGTCAGAGTTAATTTTACTTTCTGTTCTCAACTTTTGCCCCATTCCCTCCTCCTCCTCCTTCTTCTCGGTCTCCGTTCTGTGTCTGATCCAGGCACAGTGGTGACTCCAGCGCATGGTGAGGAGGCGGAGTCACTGTCAATCATTTCTTGCAGTAGCCAATCGTTTATCAGAGGCAGACATTTCACCAGCCAATCAAAAGTGCAGTACCTGTTTATTGTTCTGTGCATCAGCTGATGATAAGGAATGTCTTCCCCGTGCTGTAAAGCGTCAAGAGTTGCTACGTAGGTTAAAGCATTAAAGATTATTCAGTGTCACCCACACAGCCAGCGCTCCATTGTGTGCTAAACACCTGCCGGGTTCAAGATGGAAATGAACTCTGGGTGTGTGGGTACATGGGTTAGTAGTAGGACCCAGGTGAGCTGCCTGTGTAGGGTAAATAAAGGCAGTTCAGCAACTTTATATAAGGGGCACACAAGGGCCAATGTGGATTGTCTTCATTTTTTTTACATGGTGTCTGTGAAGATTTGAATGTATTCAGCCACAAAACCATAAATGAAGTAAGGTGCTGATGTTGGTGATTATTTCTGAATCACAAACACCACTCCAACTCATCCCAAAGGTATTGGATGGTGTTTGAAGGTATTTGGCCTAGTTAGATGCTGAATGTATACAACTGAATTAGGGAACAATAACATGGCTGAATTAATTCAGTAAATAAAAAGCGAGTCTACAAACTTTGGGACAAAGTAGAAAATGTGGCTTAGATTTTAGCACTTCTAGAGAGAAACCAGAGCCTCTAACTCCAGCCTATTTCTCCTCATCCTCCACTTTTGGAGTCACTTCACCTGTGAAACATCACTGAAACAAATATCAGGTTTAGCAGGGCTTCAGGCTCATGGATTTACTGCCAAACAGGGATAAAGATTTGCCAAAAGACCATCAAAAACCTTTCAGATACTAAAGTTGAAAAACCTAATAAATAAACATCAAAAATGATCTAATTGTACTGGTAAATTCAATGTTTGAATAAACGTATCACCTTCTAATTAATATTAACGAAAGATTTAAAAACAACTGTGGAAGTTTTTAGCTGGATATTGTAGCCGGAGTTCTGATAAACACTAGATCTGGCAACCGTCAGTCACTCAGCTCAGTAAGCTCCAGCGAGCCGTGGTGGATAGTGAACATGTACATAAGAACATTTCTGAAGAGGGTTGAACAGCAGAGAGGTGTCTCAGGTGAGTCCACAGTGAGTGGGTGAATAGTTAAATGTAATAAACAAACATCAGCTTACTGGCTAAAGTTTTACTGAGCACTAAAACGTTAGATGTAGAACTGACGCTTGTTAGATTTGTGTCTGACTCTGTCAAAGCAACCTAAAAGTTTTATTCGGCTTCATTAAAACAGGAGAAAATACAGACTTTTGTGCCTCTAGATTTTATATCAATATATAAAACTAAGAAACAGTTAATAACATTTCACAGGCGTAAAATGATTTATATTTTACATAAATATATAACTTTGATCTGAACCTGTTGTAAACAGTGGTTAAACCATGACATGTTATTGATTCTATCCATTTATGTCTGACTCTGATGCTGTACTGATTTAAATTGAGAACAGCTCTGAATAATACAGCCTTGGTTCCCATCAAAACTGAAGTAAACGTGGGCTGGCTTGCTGGAGGGGCCAATGTTCAAAAATCTTGAATGGAATCAGTTTAGGATCCAGTTTTCATCAAAAAGGGCAAAAAGGAATGTGTAAAGGAACACAGCTATTTCACCTTGTGGAAGGTTGATAAACTCTATTAATTATACTCATACACATGATGTAAAGTATCCTATGCCAATCCATTAGAGCTTCACATAGGGCCCTCTTCCTATCGGCAGCCACACAATTTCTATTTTTCCAATCTTACAGCTACACCCTAAGGTTGCTGTGGATGTTTATGATCCGATCAATAATAATATACAGCGATGATGAATAGTGGTATACTCACAATATTATGGTTCATTTTATTACATGAGATACACAGGTGCACTGGTGACTGATCATTAGGACTCTGCTCAATATCTCCACCAACCTTTAGTGTATTATTGCATAAATCTTATTTGAATTGAGACTTTGAATTTTACATAAACCTTATTACATCATATTGTTACACTATAAAACCCACCCCTCCATGAAAAGCTTCACCACCCACAAAGCTTCAAACAAAACAAATATAGATATCAAGCAAGCGCAAGAGAGAAAAATAGAGACAGAGAAATGAAGTGAGAGAGAGAAGGAAGTGAAGAAGATATAGAAAGACAGATTAGAAATGGATGCAATAGTTTTTTTTACTAAAAAGCATCAAATAAAACACACACAAACTCACAGAGGAGCCAGAACTCCAATGGTCATGCCCACAGTGTGAGAGACTCCTACATGTGCTGTGACAATTGTTTGGTGTAAACTCGTCAAGTGTTTTAGAACATCTTAAAAAGTAAATTATACATGTGTGTGTTAAACAATATTGAGACATTAAGCACCTGATACTGTGTCCAGTTGTGTCCAGCTGCAGAGTCTGGGTTTATTTAATCTGACACAAACTCACTGAGGAGCCATAACCCCAAAGCATAAACCCAGCACAGAGGGGTTCAGTGAATGTGGTGGTGAAGTGTGTGTGTATCAGTGGAGATGCTGTAGAAGGACAGAGTGCCGGCCGGACAGTCCACATACACTCCTACTCTGTTAGATCTGGAGGGAGGAGGAGGGAGAGCAGTGATGTTCTCATTGTGATGGACAGAGTAACCATTATCAGAGCAGATCAGACTCCAGGACTTTTCATTCGCTCCAAACCTACTGTCATCACTTTCTCCTTTTCTCCTGATTGATTTATACGCCACTGAAATATAAACCCCTCCCCCACTCCACTCAGTTTCCCAGTAACAGCGTCCAGTCAGACTCTCTCTGCACAGAACCTGCTCCCAGTGACTGAATCTCTCTGAATGATCAGGATACGACTGTTTCTCCATCATGCACTTCACTTTCCTGTTCCCCTCAGACAGAGAGAGGTGTGTGTTCACTGTGTTTGGGTCCAGTGTGAGCTCACAGGTATCTGCACACAACAAGATACATGACACACAATCAGATACACAACACAGACAGACAACACACAATCAGACACACGACACACAATCAGATACAAGACACACAACATACAACCAGACACACAATCAGATACACGACACACAGTCAGATACACGACACACAATTAGATACACGACACACAATCAGATACACAACACAGACACACAATCAGACACACAACACACAATCAGATACAAGACACACAACATACAACCAGACACACAATCAGATACACGACACACAGTCAGATACACGACACACAATTAGATACACGACACACAATCAGATACACAACACAGACACACAATCAGACACACAGCACACAATCAGATACACAACACACAATCAGACACACATCACACAATCAGACACACGACACACAATCAGATACACGACACACAATCAGATACACGACACACAATCAGATACACAACATACAATTAGACACACATCACACAATCAGACACACAACACACAATCAGACACAAAACACAATCAGATACACAACATACAATCAGACACACAACACACAATCAGACACACAACACACAATCAGATACACATCACACAATCAGACACAAGACACACAATCAGATACACAACATACAATTAGACACACAACACACAATCGGATACATGACACACACTCAGATATACAACAAACGATCAGATACATGACACACGATCAGACACATCACACATACAATCAGACACACCACACCCACAATCAGACACACCACACAATCAGACGCATGACACACAATAAGACACTCGACAAACAATCAGATACACAACACACAATCAGTTACACAACACAATCAGACACACAACACACAGATTCACAACACACAATCAGACGCACAACACACATTCAGACTCAGAACACACAATCAGAGACACAACACACAATCAGAGACACAACACAGAATAATATAGACAATATAAAATCACATATACAAAATTATAAAAAAACAACATAAGATACACAGTACAGAAGAAAATACAAAACACAATCAGGTACAAAACACACAAGACACAACACACAATCAAATATAAAACCCAACAATAGAAACAACACAAAATAATACTCACAACATAGCATTCACACATCAAGATACACACAAAAACGTAACACGTGATAAGATATAAAATATGCAATTACACACACAACACAAAATAAGATACACAACACAATATGGACAACACAATAAAATATAACGCAATCATATACAACTCACAGTAAAACACACAAAACTCAGTAAAAAATGCAACATACAGCAATACGTCACACCAGAAGATAAAAAAAAAAAATAAAGAAGAGACACATCATGATTTTATCTTGTTGAAGGAGGTAAGACCTGTGGCAGGGGGCTCTGTGATTTCATCAGTGATGCCTGGTAATGCAATGCACACAAAGTATCACACTTATCATGCTTGGCAACTTGATGTTCTATCATACAGATCTTTAATAAAGGCAACACACTCTAAGCACTACTAGGTAACCTTTGTCACACTGGAGACAGGATCCATCCATGTCACACTGGACAGAATAACCCACAAATCCATCAAAATATGAATCTCTAGTATCTCCTAACCCTAGAAATTACACCAGAGATTCTGCATGATATTTTTCAGCCAACTAAACCAAAGTCTGTCATGTTTAGAACACAGTCTGCAGGAAGTTGAACCCTTTTCTATTAGATGCCGTGAACCACAATGTGGAGTGGGTATAATCTATTTGAACATAAGGAGGGTGTGTGTGTGTTTGTGTTGTGGGCCAGGGGGGGTTTGAGTCTTCTGGTTAAATGGATGCTTATGTTTGGTCGAGGCGAGGGACTTTCTGCTGCCTAAGCCTAACTGTGGTTCACCATTACTGGGCATGCTCATTAGGCAAACAGGGAGCAAAAATCCCAGCACCTGTTTATCTGAGTGCATGCAAGCTGTGAGTGCTTTAGAATACGAGATATTACTAATGCACATCAATTCAAATTACAAAGACCATTGATTGAATGCATAAAATGTTTAAAGTTTGTATTAGCAATGGCTGTCAGTTTAAATTCTGGTTATTAGTAATGTGTGAACACATGTAAATGAACCTACATCATCAAGGTTTGTGGTTGAGTGCTGTGTTTTGACTTCCGGGTTGCGAGAGATACGCTGGCGCGTTTGGCTGCCGCTTCTCCCCCGGTGACAAAGTTTGTAATAGCTTTAAAGTTGTATTCGGTTTTTCTGCCCGCTGTGTGCAAAAGTGCTGTGGAACCCAACACACTGTATCAAACTTTGTACTGGATTTATTGTAATATGAGCCTTGGATTTCTCCTTGTGGCTCTGAGCTCTCTTAGAGTTTAGCGTCTGTGTCTGTGCTTAACATCTGCCGCGAGAGCACCTGTGTCGCCCGTGCTATGTGGATTTTTTCGGGATTACTTCTCTGGCTTCTACTGGGCTGTTACGGCTGCAACTTCCATTGTGGCCTCATCATGACGACAAGGAGAATAAGGTACTCTTTTGGTGAACTTTTTACGCTCCGAAATGCACAGTGTAAAACTCCTGCTCCTCTACTGATCCATCGTCACCTTGGTATTTTGCGACGACCTAAATATTCTCATCGGGGTCTTGGTCGGACTTATAACTACTATCAGCACCCCAACAATATCCCCTCGCTGTGGTCATCGTGTCGCCGTAAATCTTCCCAGGCGACGGCAGGCTCAACTGATCACACAAATAACCGGAACCTGTGTTACGTGTCTACAACATCTCTACACGCTCCGAGCACTGATCATAATCTGAAATGTGCTCTGTTTAATGTTCGTTCCTTAAATAATAAGGCAACGTTTGTCGCAGATATTATCCAGGAACATGACACTGACCTGCTTTGTCTCACGGAAACCTGGCAGCGGCCCAACGAGTATTTCGCGCTCAATCAGACTCTGCCTCCACACTATCAATATGTGGATAAACCTCGTTTAACTGGACGAGGAGGAGGACTTGCAGTGGTGTACAGCCCTGGCCTCAAAGTTAAAACAGTTTCAATCCCAAATATGACATCGTTTGAGTGTTTGGCGCTGTTGGTCTCTGCTGTTAAACCTGTATTGGTTCTGCTCATCTATCGCCCCCCAAAAACCTCATCTGTTTTTGTGGCAGAGTTTTCTGAGCTAATCTCCACACTTATTCCTGTTTATTCTGATTTGTTGCTGCTTGGTGACTTTAATATTCACATCAATTCTAGTAACTGTTTGTTTGCTAAAGAATTTCTTAATGTTTTACAGAGCTTTGATATTTCTCAGCACGTTGATTTCCCTACACATAACAAGGGCCACACCTTGGACATTGTTTGCTCTCTGGGTAAAACCCCTTTTAATGTGAGAGGCATTGATCTGTGTGTATCTGACCATAAAGCTGTGTTCTTTGACTTTCCACTATCATGTCAACTGCGAGAGCAGCGTCAATCACGCCAGTTTACATTCCGGAGTGTCAAAAATATCAGTCCTCCTGCTGTTATGGAGATGCTCAGTCAGAGCCCGGTACCTGATTGCTTAGATCCTGATTTGCTAGTGTCCCACTATGACGAAACATTGTCACATATTTTAAACCACCTGGCACCTCTAAGAACACGCTTGGTTACATTTTCTCAGCCTGCTCCCTGGTACACTGCTGAGCTGCGCAAGCTGAAAGCTGTTGGTCGCCAGCTTGAACGACTCTCAAACAGAACTGGCCTGACTGTGCATGCCCTTGCTTACAGTGATCATGTCTTGTTTTATAAGGAAAAACTACAGGAAGCTAAAACACTCTATTATTCTGATGTTATTCTTGGTGCCCACAGTAACCCTAGAGCTCTCTTTTCCACTGTTAATAAGCTATTGAGCCCTGTGAAAAGTTTCCCTATGGTTCCTTCAGCTGAACTCTGCTCTCGGTTCATGGACTTCTTCAATCATAAAATACTTACAATTTACTCTCAGTTCCAGCCCACTGCAACCAGGCTAAACATTCCTCAACTATCTCCTCAGTTCAGCAGCAGCTATTTTTCCACCTTCAATACTGTAAACCAACAGCTTGTTTCACAGATTATTAATTTCTCAAAGGCAACTTCATGTCAATTAGACCCTTTTCCTACACAGCAGGTGAAAGCCTGTTCTTCATTTATCTGTCCTCTCATTACCAAAATTATCAATGCTTCACTTAGTTCAGGAATGGTCCCAGCTTCTTTGAAACTGGCAGCTATTACTCCAGTTCTCAAGAAGCCTGGCTTAGATCCTGAGAACCTCGCAAATTATAGGCCCATCTCTAATCTCCCTTTCCTTGCTAAACTGTTGGAGCGAACAGTAGCTGCTCAGTTAACAGAACATATTCAATCATGTGATCTGTTTGAGGTCTTCCAATCAGGTTTTAGGAGGAACCACAGCACTGAAACTGCTCTTGTTAGGGTTGTCAATGACTTGCTGATGTCAGCTGACCAAGGACTGCTGAATCTTCTTGTCCTGTTGGACCTTACTGCAGCCTTTGATACAGTGTGTCATAGCCTTTTACTAACTCGGCTCAAAAACATGGTTGGCGTAACTGGTACTGCATTAGCCTGGTTTAAATCGTATCTTTCTGGTAGGCAGCAGTTTGTTTCAATGGGAAGTTTTCGATCTGACACATGCTCCTTGTCACATGGTGTCCCCCAGGGCTCTGTTCTTGGGCCCCTGCTTTTTATTTTGTACATCCTTCCTCTTGGTGACATCATTAGACATCATGGGCTGCAGTTTCACTGTTTTGCTGATGATGTCCAGATATACATTTGTACAAAACCTTCCCACAGCTTGCCACCTAGTGCCTTGCTGGAATGCTTAACTGATGTGAGGGCTTGGATGATCGAGAACTTCCTGAGCTTAAATAATAAAAAATCTGAAGCCATCATAATTGCTTCTCCTGCAACAGTCAGGAGGCTTAGTGACACTACTGTTTGTATCCCTGGTTTTGTTGTCTCTACTTCAACACTAGTGAGAAATCTTGGAGTAATGTTTGATTCTACATTATCGTTTGACTCACATATTAACAACACATGTAGGACAGCCTTTTACCATCTTAAAAATATCTCTAGGATTCGCCCTTTTCTCTCTCTCACTGCTGCCGAGACCATTGTCCATGCATTTGTCACTTCCAGACTCGACTACTGCAATGCTCTGTTGTGTGGCCTCCCTGCTCGAGCTTTGAGTAGGTTGCAGTATGTCCAGAACTCTGCTGCTAGGGTGCTGACCCATACAAGATCTTGGGAGCATATTACTACAGTCCTAAGTCGTCTTCATTGGCTTCCAGTGAAGTATCGAATACAGTACAAATTGCTTGTGTTGGTGTTTAAATCCTTGCACGACCTTGCCCCTTCTTACCTAAGTAGTCTACTGAAACCATACTCTCCAGTGCGTACTCTTCGGTCCTCAAGCCTCCATTTGCTTGAGGTCCCACATTTTAAGCTAAGCACCTCTGGAAATAGAGCATTTTGTGTTGCGGGTCCAAAGCTGTGGAATAGTCTTCCCGATGAACTGCGAGCTTGTTCATCTGTAGATGTTTTTAAAATCAGACTAAAAACTCATCTTTTTAAACTAGCATATGGATGATACTATGTATATGTCTCTATGGTCATTTTATGTTTGTATGTGCATTTACCTTTTATTGACTTTCTTCTTTTTTTTTTAACTTTTTTTATTTTCATTTTTATTTTTATTTTAATTTTTATTTTATTTTATTTTTTTTTTTTTATATTCTTTATTTTTATTATCTATTGTACAGTGTCCTTGGGTCACTTGAAAGGCGCTTTCAAATAAAATTTATTATTATTATTATTATTACATTTCTTTGGACCCTTATCAATATGGTTCTTCCCTGCATGGTCGACCCTAGAAAAAGAAACACACTGTAAACTCTTAAATCCCACTTGAGCTGTTTTCTAATCTCAGAATCTCAATCTGCATATTCAAAAGTGATTCTTATTCACTGCAATTTTAGTCATCTGTGCTTTATTAAATTATTTTTGCTAGTGAAGGGCAGCGTTAGTAAGGGCCCACTCTCATTAATTACCCGGGGTACTTAAACATTAAACCCCGCCCCAGGCAACACTGTTTTCACACGGGGGAAAGAACAACATTTAAAACTTTTGTTGGTAAGTATTTTTAAACATTCATGTGCTATACACATACATTCCCCAACCATTTTCTAATATTTCTTTTCCCACAGGTACTCATGAATGGAACGACCCCCCCTATCCCTTTGCTAGTGGATCCTTCCAACTGGGATAAGAATGGTCCTTGTGCCATTCTTGTGTTAAGGTAAGTCCTTTCCATATTATCTCTAAAATAATGTCTTTGCTGTGGGCTTAGGTTGGGGATGAAATGTGCACCACATCACAGCCATATCACACTCAACATTTAGGCTGTATGATGGGAGTGAAAGAACATATATATAATAATAAAATACTGATTATTCAGAAATATAAACCAAGAATTTTTGGTGTGTTGGTGTGTTCTCTCTGTGTCTGCATGGATTTCAACCGGGATAAAATAAAATGGTATCATCACTGGCCTGTGAAGGACTAGCACCCCATCCAAGGAATGAATGAATTGTCAACTGGTGGTTTAAGAAATACAATAAACTGGAAAAACAAACAATCGCTGTCAAACTGGATGTAATATGTAGAAACATACACAAAATACGAATTATTAAAATATATAAAATATGGGTCGCTAAGGATCTTAATGAAACATCTGTAATGTCACTTGGTCATAATACCACAAGGATCAAACAGCACAGCCACATTCTACCCCTTTTTAAACAGCCATGTTTAGAGTGTTAGGTATTAGCGCCTGTAATATAAATAACAAAATATCTAAATAATCTAAATAAAACGATCCACAGATCATGTTTTTGCTTGGTTCTATTTCTTCTCCATTATTGTTTTCCCCATTTTTACTCAATGCTCGTATTTCTCTGTTGGTTTTGTTCTGTTTAACCTCTTCTTTGTGCTCTCACATAAATGTGGGTCCAGAACTGTGATTGGAGATGCTCTGTGCACTTTACATACAATAAGCAAAAATTAGATCACCTCATTTTACCCTCTGTTTATTGACTTTGGCACACCACAATTACTGACTGGGTTGTTTTGTTTGACAGTGTGGGGGTTGATATGGTCCGGAGAATGTTATGTCACATTAGGTGTTAAGTTGAATTAAGTACAAGAACTCTGTGTGTATTGTTAGCCAGCTAAGCTTCCTAGAGTTGCATTGTGAGCCTTTGTAGCTAACTCCCTAAATTTCCAGGAGTAATTAGGTTGTGAATTATTACTGGCAGTGGTTAAACACAATACACATTGTCTATTTCTGCTAATGTGTTGTTAATTCATTTATTGTGTGCTGTGACAACTTGTTAAAGTCTGTTTTCAATCTATTTTCTGTCTCTAGACTCTTGCATTCAGACTGATGCCCCATAACGAGTGCCAGTCCTCCTAAGTGCCTTAAACTGTCCTTTCTCATAGGTGGAAATATGAATGTAACTCTCCTTTAAAAAACATCTGAAAATCTGGAGTCTTTAAGGACAGAGAAAAAATAATATTTTAGTCCATTCATTTTAAATATTTAAATTAAATGTATACATTTTTAACCAGAAATAGACATTCTGTGATACACAGAAGCATTAACATTTTACCACTGTTTAAAATAATTTGCAGAAATCTCACCTGAGTGTCTCCAGTTTACAGTGTTCACTCTTCAGTCCTTCACAGAGCTTCACCACTCCTGAATCCTGCAGGTCATTGTTACTGAGGTCCAGTTCTTTCAGGGAGGAGTTCTCCAGTAAAACTGAAATTAGCTTTTCACATATCTTTTCCCCAAGGCTACACGCAGCTAGTCTGTAAGGAGAGAGTATACCTATTTACAAATATGTAAATAATGTAAACAAATTAGCAATACATCATTTAAAAATATTTAAATATCACTATTTTCTATACATTTTGAGTTAAAATTCTGAAAGGACATAAACAGATAGGCAAAACTGGCCTATGAGTGTCACATATATAACACTTTCCAGTTTAGGGTCACGGTGGGTCTAGAGGCTACCTGGAATCACTGGGCACAAGACAGAAACACATCCTGTCTTTCACAGGGTGACATATACTCACACCTATGGACACTTTTGGGTCATCAATCCACCTACCAACATGTGTTTTTGGAGCGTGGGAGGAAACCGGAGCACCCGGAGGAAACCCACGCAGACACAGGGAGAACACACCACACTCCTCACAGACAGTCACCCAGAGCGGGACTCGAACCCACAACGTCCAGGTCCCTGGAGCTGTGTGACTGCGACACTACCTGCTGCACCAAACTGCTGCCCCAAAAATTCAAATAAAATTATTTCTATTTCAATTTTGCAGTTTCATAAATGTCTGTTGATATTTTATTTAGACTGCGGTGAAAATGTAATTCCTCGATTGGGTTAACATTTTTCCTGGGAGCATGCAACAATTGTGTAAAAATATTAAATAAAATTGTGGCATTGGTCCTGCAATGATTGACTGAGATGGAAGGCTGTGAAAATTAAAAATGCAATCTGCTTGGTTTGCATTTTCACAATTTTCCATAAAATGGACCAATTGGGGCTGAAAACGTAAATGAAAAGTGGAGAGGAGATGTTTCCCATTTGAATTTTGTCATGTTTCTACCTTGGTTTTGAATTTGAAAATTACATTTCAAAGGCATTGTCACTTGAGTGCAAATGCATATTAGGAAATACTTAAATTATCATTTAGACAGCAGATGTTGTTGCAGGATCACATAAAATAATGTTAATTCAAATAGGGAACTTCATTTTTATTTAAACAAAGATACGCATAAAGCATGCAAATCTCATTGTAAATTAAATAAACATAAGGATATGAAATTGCAAATGCAAACTGAATTATTGAATTTTAAACACAAACTTGAATGTATGAGTGGGAAATTTTAATTCAATCGTAGTATTACACTGACATTTTGCATACTACATTTTCATTTTAATATTGCTTCTGAAATGCTTCCATATTTTCAGTACCTAGACTAGCATACAGAAACCTAACATTAACAGATGTGTTTTCTAGTTTCTATAACAGCATGGATAAAAGGGAAACATTCTTTTTCTGAAACCATTTTCAGATCACTGCTGTATATCTGGTCTAAGCTGGTTCTCATGTCAGAAACTGATTATTCACTTGGAGGAATACAGCAAGTTAAAGTCTGATTATAAGTTGAGTTGCTCTATAAGGTAGGTGGACATTACTAAAATGGAAACAAGTGTAGGTGCGCTTGAGTTCTTTTGAATGTCACATATATAACACTTTCCAATATAGGGACAAGGGATTTTTATTAAATACATTTTATTAGTGGAAAAAACTAAATTAGGACACATAGATACTGACTTGAGTGTCTCCAATTTACAGTGTGAACTCATCAGTCCAGCACAAAGTGTCTCCACTCCTGAATCCTGCAAGTCATTGTAGCTGATGTCAAGTTCTTTCAGGGAGGAGTTTTCTGACTGTAGAACTAACTGCACCATGTCATAGGACTCTTTACTGAGTTCACACACTGTAAGTCTTTAAAAGCACAAAAATACAATAAATGGGAAATATAACAAAAATATGTTTTATTCCAGTTGTATAAAATTCTAAAAGATCAAAAACTAGATTATCAGTGACACTGACCTGAGTGTCTCCAGTCCCTCTGAGAGCTCCTTCAGTCTTGAATCCTGGAGGTAAGTGTAACTTAGATCCAGTTCCTTCAGAGAGGAGTTTTCTGATTGCAGAGCTTTACACAAAGTGACTGACTGTTCAGTGAGATTAATACCCTGTAATCTGTAAAAGTGAAAAGAAAGAGTGTCTGCATTTACGCGTCAACCACATTCCAGTCAGGTTCCATTGAAGTCAGTGAATCATTTATGTTAATCCAGACTGTGTGTGTTCACAGTTTTTTAATATTTAACAATTTGTACATATTTTTTTCAACTATTGAGGGAATAGTGAGAATTGGATAAAACTGAATCTGTACATGATTGTTTGGCTGATTTGTGGAGTTTTTTTTAATTTGGCGAATGTGGCAGGGGGACAGAAATTTAATAGTTTGCTAAGTGATCACATGCTAAGACATCTCATATAACTGAGGCAGCTTTCACAAAGCCAGAGAGAATCAGCAGAGTCACAGAGAGAAACATCCTCCCTGAAAGACAAGTTTATTACTGATTAGCACAGATTTCACCTGTCCATCAGATCCACAAGTTCACACTGGTGGAGTTTTCCAGGGGTGGACTCTAATTAATTCAGTCTCACCAGGGAGATCCTAACCCTTTAGAAAGTTTGCCTTTGGACACTGATATTACGATTTTCTTAAAACACAAAGCCCTTTCTAAGAAAAAAAGCCAAAACACAATGACTTCTAACGTAATGAGTAGTCGTTTTGTGTTGACTACACAAAACATAGGCTAGTTATATTACTTAGCTTGATTTCCATGTAAAAACACGTAAAGTGGATGAATGAATGAATAAATGAACAAATATTGGGTGTACAAATAAGTTTTAAAGTGTTTTTGTGTAGTGCAATTCAAACTGCAATTCATAATTTAATGAAAGAACACACCCTGGAGGGGGCGCCAGTCCTTCATGGGGTGACACACACACACACACAAACATACACCTACAAACACTTTTGAGTCTTCGATCCACCTACCAACGTAAACCCACCAACTCGGAGCTGGACTTGGACCCACAACCTCAGGTCCCTGAAGTTCAGACTGAAGGGTTATCAGACTTGATCTTTTTTTTCCTGAATGGCATTTAACCAGAAATACAGAAACAAGTCAAAACCCATTCCACTCAGGTCCCACTCCCATCACTGAAAACTCAATTCTCAAATTGAAATCCAGGACAAACACATGAAGCAGTAATAACACCCATTAGAAATCAGAGAGCAGTTATCTGATTCTGAATCTTTCACAGGAATCTTCTGTAGTTCAGCTCTGTCTTTATGAGGAAACCCAGTCCTACACCAGAAGGAACAAGGCTGTCGGATGGTGGGCAATTTATATCTCAGGGGACAGTTCTATTCACCCAGCTTCGTAATATCACAAGGTAAGGTAGATCTTTTTATTTATTTATTTTACTTAAATTAAAAAAAATGTTTTTAGCTTAAAAATAAATGTACAAGTTTTTAAAAAATTCAATAGAATTTAAATTCCGTTAAACATTTTTGAGTGCATTATTTACTCATTCATTAATTCATTCATTTTCTGTAACTGCTTCACCCTGTTCAGTTGGTCCACAACCTTCAGGGAATCATTGGGTGCAAGAGTGTCGTAAGTGTGAGTGAATGTGTGTGTGTGTGTGTGTGTGTGTGCCCTGACAGCAAGGAGACAGCGGACCACTGTTCACCCACTGAGCACATAGTTGGAGGTCCACTAGTGTTTTACACAGCGTTTTCTGGGCGGACCATTGGTGATTAAACAGAGTTTTAGACAAAATACCACATTTTAGCACTTTTCCATTCACAGACCAATTTACATTGTTTACCTTCATTAGGTTATTTTTGTTATTCTTTATAAATAAAATTAATAAATAATTTAAATCAGCACAGTGTCAACATTTTTATCATTTAATCATTTAATATCAGTCTTATACTCATTATTATATCTCTCAGAGTTGTTGGTAATATTTGTATTAGTGTGTTTTCACTTCAACCACCACATCTGTTATTTAATTTATTCATAATTTATTCACAAAAAAATAGCATCCCAGCACACCAGCAGTGAAGCTCTGTACAAACTTACAAAATATTATATACAGTAATCAAGACTAGACAAATCCATTACATTCTTCTTCATTCTGGAGTGGGATCACCGTGATTTAAGTTCTCTGTGGGGTCTGCTGCAGCACCTGAGGAGGAGAGAAACATGAGATACAGAACATGACATCCACAAAGAACATACCCCACATCCCCAAGAGGATCCAGACCCTCTCACTTGTATTAACTCCTCTCATTCCTGAGTGGGACAGTGTGGTGTATGTGTGCTGGAGTCTGAGGTCAACATGTTCAAAGCTTATTCTGGGCTAGAGGGGTATACATTTCCACTCTGGGGCACTGACTGTGCAGTAATGCAGCTCCCTCTAGGTGGCACAAATGGCATTGAATAACAAAGACATAAAGACAAAAACTGGTAATATTTCAGACCCTTCAGAAAAACAACAACACAATTTTCAGATTCATACATTCAGAGGATGTAAACTGCCCAGATCTGTCACATCTGCTGATGGACACCTGTGCTGGCTAGTACTACTGGCAGTGATAAGGGGAGAAGTGGCTAATAGGGCCAACAATTCGACCACTACAGCCCATGGGAGCCCCTTCAAAGGTAAAATTTCATGCGGTAAATAAACACTGTTCTAAACAGGTCCCTACCACAAATGTTTCAGCAGAGTGAGAGACAGAAGAGCTCAATTATTATAGTCACAATACAGATGAAAAAAATAGTGTAGCCCTAGTATGTTCCAGCCTACCTGTGTGTGTGATGATAAGTGACTGTATGAAGTGAACACGGGGTCTGTCCCTGTTGGGCTAGGAAAGCAGAGCGTCTATACCTGCTGGAGAAAGAACTACAGCCTGCAGGAGGTCCGATAGAGAGATGATTCCTCGCACCACATTATCCCGGTCCACCAGAACCAGCCTGTGGACCTGAGGGAGAAGATAGGCATCAAACAAAGACCCTCTCTGAAGCAATGACAGAGTATGCACTCTTTGTCTTATTTATTCTATGGCCTTTCATCAGTGGGCCTCCATATTTTTGGGTGATGGACCACTCTCGATGTGGTAAATTGTTTAGAGAATGAGGAAAAGAAGGGGCAGATACACTTCGCATCAACAGATGAGCCACTATCTGCAATTGTATACTTTCTAAATACAATATATCAATGCCATAACAGAGATTGCTTCGTCTTTATCTCCAGTTGAAACAGAAAACAAAGCCGAGAAGAGTCTCACTTACCTCCGCCTCTACAATACGGTCAATAATAGTCTCTAAAGTCTCATCCGGGTAACACTTAATAACTCCTTCGACGAAACAGCGGCGTCTCCTCACGGCCTCCTGCATCGTCATGCTCAGGTTGTTGTAGGTTTTCTGTGCCGCCAGGTTCTGCACAAACAGCAGACTTCATTACGATAAAACCTTGAACCACATACTGTCCCCTAGAATTCAGAAAGATAAAACCACTCTGGCCATAAACAAATGTTAAAATATCTTCAAATACCTCCACTAGGAAGTGGAGAATGGAAATTAAAGACATTGTAGACATTACAAACCTCTAAACAAACAGTGGCCGAGTCAAAAACCACTGAGGATACTGTTGATAATGAGAATGAAACATTTCCCATTGAAAGTTATTCTAAATGCAACTTGCTAATAGCATAATAAAATGAATACTACAGTATAGTTAAAAAAAAGATTCTAATCACAACCTATCTGAAATATTGAACAAAACATCTACAAATTCAAAACATACTCATACAGCACCCTAAGTTATCTGTGATCTAACTGCGCCCTCTTGTGGAGAATCTTCAGTTTGCTAAATGTGAGTGGGTTACTGATAATCAGTTCTCCCCCAAGCCAACAGAAGTCGATGTCTTCAGCCTGAGCTAATCCTCCAAGCCACCAGAAGTCACTCTCCCCAGAACAGTATATTTGCTTCACCTGTATCTAGTTATCAACTCATCTGTTTGAATATTAAAGTTCACTGTTTTGTTCATAGAGTTGCATCGTATTGTTTGACCTCTGTCTGCAGTTGTGAGTATGCTACATTTCTTACTTTGACTTTCAGGTTTTTGGGTCATTATTTTTGTGTGGGGAAAGTAAAAAGTAAGTTAAACAATCATTAAAAAAAGAGAAGAATGCTCTGCAGTGAGTGCTGATGTACAAAGCGCTAAAACAATCACAGATGTTTTGCCGCTTTATGAAAACACACCAGACAATTGCAGACATTCCACAAGATCTGTCCATGAAATGGGAATTCATGCATCCAGAAATCTAAGCAGATCTCAGGTCAGAGTCATGCAGCCCTATCAGTGACTGTCCTGTTATTAATGTGGATAATACCTCCACCATTTTTCATTCCATACGGCAATACCAATTATATGCATTGTAACTGTAATATGATGATATTTGCCCACATCATGCTGGTGAATGCACTGGTAAATGTCTGTAAAAACAAGCACTATGTTTTACTTACAATCACGTCAAACCTTGAGTAAAGTGCAACCACCTTTCCTGAAAATCACAAACACAAATGATCTCAGCATCAACAGGGCCCTTTCTCTGTGAGACTAATACTCTGGAGAACGTTTTCCAAGTGTTGCAGCAGCTAGAGGCAGTTATGATGACATGAAATAACAGACACCATGAAAATATATCTGTATATGTGCTGTGTTGATGCAATGAATTGGCAAAAAACAACAGATGTCTGTCTGATTACTTTCTTTCTTACTCATTTTCCATGAGTGAAGCTACTGTGCCAATAAACATTAAATAATATTAATAATAATTACTATATATATAAATGTGTGTGTATGGGTATATATAAGATGATGTGCCACTTGGTATAATTTTGAAGCAATTTTATTATCCAGAGAGTGCCTTTCCCATGTCATGTTGGTTAATTACGAGCCACTAGGTGTCAGTGTAACAGCTGTTTCCTGAAGTAAAGAATCATCACTGGAGACAATCACTGGTCTCTGACTCTGAAGTCTCTGAAGCGTGTAAACTTTTTTAAACTTACTTTCTTCATCAACCACTGGCAGAGCAGAAACCCGTCTCTCCACAAAAATGGACAGAGCGTCGTACACAGTGGCCGTCTGCTGGACTGTGGCGATGTTCCTGAATGTTCCCACTCCTGCTTCCTTTATTTTTCTTTGTAAGAAGCAAGGCTTCGGGATTGAAGTTCCCTGCAGATGTGCAGAACACGTACCCAGAGAATTAGGGGAAGTATGAAGGTGTATGTAAATATACAAGGATAAGCAACGCCCCCTACTGGAGACTCTCAGTATCAGATCATAACAAGAAGTCCATGAAGAGTGAACCACTATAAAGTTTACTCCAAGTATTTAAAGCATTAAAAAGTACAAATACTGTTTGGTGTCTGTGAATGCGGACAGGTGTTTCTAATAAACTGGCATGTCAATGCACAACTACGTCAAACTTACAAACAGGTAGAGGAACTTGAGGATTCTTTTGTGTGTCAAAATGTGGAGGACGTTTCCAGACTGGGGGTCAATGACAGGCAGCCGGTGGATCTTGTGCTTCAGTAAGGAGTAGACAGCATCAAAAAGACTGAGGACAGAGAAGAAGAAATGTATTTAATTGTTTATATTTGACGACATGGGCGGCACGGTGGTGCAGCAGGTAGTGTCGCAGTCACACAGCTCCAGGGACCTGGAGATTGGGGGTTCGATTGTGATGAGTTTGGTGTGTTCTCCCCGTGTCTGTTTGGGTTTCCTCCGGGTGACTGTCTGTGAGGAGTGTGGTGTGTTCTCCCTGTGTCTGTGTGGGTTTCCTCCGGGTCACTGTCTGTGAGGAGTGTGGTGTGTTCTCCCTGTGTCTGTGTGGGTTTCCTCCGGGTGACTGTCTGTGAGGAGTGTGGTGTGTTCTCCCTGTGTCTGTGTGGGTTTCCTCCGGGTGACTGTCTGTGAGGAGTGTGGTGTGTTCTCCCTGTGTCTGTGTGGGTTTCCTCCGGGTGACTGTCTGTGAGGAGTGTGGTGTGTTCTCCCTGTGTCTGTGTGGGTTTCCTCCGGGTCACTGTCTGTGAGGAGTGTGGTGTGTACTCCCCGTGTCTGCGTGGGTTTCCTCCGGGTGACTGTCTGTGAGGAGTGTGGTGTGTTCTCCCTGTGTCTGTGTGGGTTTCCTCCGGGTCACTGTCTGTGAGGAGTGCGGTGTATTCTTCCTGTGTCTGTGTGGGTTTCCTCCGGGTCACTGTCTGTGAGGAGTGTGGTGTGTTCTCCCTGTGTCTGTGTGGGTTTCCTCCGGGTCACTGTCTGTGAGGAGTGTGGTGTGTTCTCCCTGTGTCTGCGTGGGTTTCCTCCGGGTGCTCCGGTTTTTCATCCCACAGTCCAAAAACACACGTTAGTAGGTGGACTGGCGACTCAAAAGTGTCCGTAGGTGTGAGTGAATGTGTGTGTGTTGCCCTGTGAAGGACTGCTGCTTCCACTGAATGTTATACATAATGTACATATGTTGTGTACCTCAACCATAAACGAAAAACACCATTAAGAGTGAGTCAGATTTGTGAAGCTGAATTTACATTCATCATAAAAGTCTCTTTGTGGAAGGTGATCTGTCGTTACCTTGCGTCCGGTGAGATGCTGATGAGGCTTCCTTCCTGATACTTCAGGTAAACATCTGGAGAGAGGTAGAGACAGACAGGAGAGGAGTGAAGGATAAAGGAGAGGACTACATTCAGAGGTAACAAAGCGAAGGCTATGTAAATAAACAAGGCCTAATCAGCTCCGGTCCGGGGGCTGGAGTCCAGCACAGATTGAGTACGATGAAAAAAAGAAACGATGGGAGTACCCAATGAAAACTATTTTTCAGGGTGAGAATTACACCCTGCCTGTCAGCAGGTGGTCACTGTTTCGGGTCAATGCAGGTTCCATAGTATTACAGTCACTACTGTATCTTGCCTCCCTCATTCAAGCTGTTGTTTCTGCCTTTTCTGGGGGGTCCTGACTTCTACATCACTCTAGGATTCCTGATGGATGTCTAAGATATTTGAGCAATGCATCCTGGGTATTGTAGTTAGTGAACAAAACATGATGAATACACATTTTGTCAAACAACACTACAAAACTGTATTAGCATTTACTATTAACTTATTTAATATCATGTGAATAAATCAGATGCTTTATAAGCAACTGTTAACCCTTAGCAAACTCTAGAAGCAAGATTCAGACACTAAACGTCTTGGTTGATGAACTACTTTTTGAATATGGGAGACATTTTTAGTCAAATCCAAAAATGAAAGAGGAATCCCACCCAACCCATTCACTCTCTGCAGGACTGGAGAAGACTCACGCAGTGTTTATTTCATACATTACATCACCACAGATGATCAACAACATGCAGTTCATTTACTTTGAAATGAATCACCTCTCCATGTATCGATCTTGTGCTCCTCCAGCTCATAAATCTGAACCTTTAAAAGGGGAACAAAACAGAATGAGGGAACAGTGTTGAGAAGCGAAACACTTATGCTGCTTTTCCACAGCATTGTACCTACTCAACACGTCTCTACTCAACTCTTGCTTTTCCACCAGGTGAATCAGGTCCTGGTTCTGGAAGCGGGTTCTTGTTTATTGGCTGTTCTCTCGTGGTTCAGAGCGAGTCGAGTAGGGACTAAACCGTGGCGTGTAAACCTTGCAGAGCGCTGATCGTCCAGAGAGAGTCGTCACTCTACGCCACGCAACGCAGACGACCAGCACCAACTCTCTATCTGTAAAATCTCCAGCTGCAGCAGAGATCACGTTTGTTTTTATCCGACTCACGACGGCAGCTCGTAAAATGACGCCGTGGTCTTTTGAAGAGGTTCGAACGCTCCTTGGATCGGTGGCCGACGAAAGAATCCAGCGAGAGCTGGACGCTGCAACAAGGAAGGAACAAACTCTACTGATCTGTCTGAACTGATGACGGAGCTGTGTTCAGTCCCAAACAACAACAACACGCCGATACACCATGAGTAAACACCGCTTAACGTTACCGCCGCCATTGTTGTGGTTTCCAAAGCCCACTGTTCCCCTTAGAGATGGGGTTTTGAGACAACACTGAATACATTTTAGGGGGGAGCTGTGAGAGTGAAAAACCAACCAGGGACCAAAAAGAGAGTCGAGCTGAGTAGAGTAGGTACCATGCAGTTGAAAAGCACCATAACTGTTGACCTATTTACTGACCATTGGGGACTTGTAGTAGCAGTGAAGGATGTTGATAAAGTCTGTGATGGTGAGCATCCCTGAGAAAAGGGAAAAGGAAACAGTAAATTAGTAAATTCAGAATCATTTGGCAATAACAAAACAAAGAGTGGCCTGAGTGTTAGTGAACGGGTTGATACTGTGGGAAGCTGAGTGGGATTTTCTTTAAGATCTCAGGGAAAAGTTCTGATCTCACCCACAAATCTCTGGAGATTGCTGTTCCACAGCGGTGCTGCCCTTAAACCATTCGCCACCAGCGCGAAGAAGGCTTTCTTTACCTGGTAGGAGGGATGTAAAGACAGACAGATGGACAGACAGACATCATTAATTATTACCTACTGCCATTTCCACCCTGCTCCTTTTTCAGCAGCTTCACACACACAATGCCAGTGGACAGCTCAACACTTTTGGAGGAGAATGCTAACTGCACAGTCAACAGATGCTGTATAAATACACTACTTAAAGCTGCAGTAACTACAAAGCAGATGAGCAAAATAATGCATCTAAAAATGTCAGAGACCATGTAATAATCTAGAAAAACTAATTAAAGTCTCTAAGACTCATACCTGCAGAGTGGTGTCGAAAACTACCAGTTTGCAGCTGGTGGGAATGGCATCGTAGCAGCAGTGATTCTTCATGAAGGTCAGGTAGGACTCTGCTGCAGGGTCCACTGCTTCTTGATGTTCTTAAAGAAACATTTCAGTACAAATATGTGCTTGTTAATTTGTTGTGCTAGGGTAAGTGGGTCAGACACAGCAGTGGCTGCTGAAGCTTTAACCCTCTCAGTGTCACTGCTGGACTATGCCAACAAAAATTTCCCAGCTGAGAGCGTCCTGTGTCCACTGATGACGGCCTTGAGGACGACCGACACACACTGTGCAGCGACAGATGAGCTACTGTCTCTGACTTTACATCTACAAGGTGGACCACTGAGGGAGCAGTGTCTCACAGAGTGGACAGAGGGTTTAAGACTCCAGCAGCACTGCTGTGTCTGATCCACTCGCATCAGCACAACACACACTAACACACCAATCTTCTCTGTGAGAGTCCCGAACAATAAATGCCACACAAAAATACATTTAATCTCTGGAGTGGACTTAAGAGAAGCCAACTCTGAAGAAAGTGGTGTTGAACCTACCTGCAAAATTCACACCGTGGCCCTCAGGAGACACCACCTGTTCAACAAAACAACACTGTAACATGAGGCCAGTGCTGTGGACATGTCTTTCCGTTTCTGCTTCAGAAAACTAAAGTCTTACCTGCTCTGTGGCCTCCATTCTGGGGAGGAAGGAGGGAGCTGGAGACTGTACTGAAGGAGTGTGTATGTGTGTGTTTGACGAGGGTGTATGTGGTCTTGGACCGAGCTGAATCTCCGAGGCTCCATCCCGTTTACCCGTGTGTTTAACCCCGGGTTCGGAGACTAATCGCGCAGTAAACATGACCGGTTTGACTCTGTCTGTCCCACCGAAGGCTTCCTCAGGTTATGGCCATATTTAGCACTCGTCCTCAGGGATATGTGACCCGAGGGTGGGGCGCGTTCCAATCAACACACTCGCACCCTAACCAGGGTGCCTATCTAGAAATATTAGCTATTTAAAGGGGCAGTGTGGCTTTTTTTAAAAACCATTTAAAATGAGCAAATTATTATGTTACACTTTTCTAAAGAAGAATGAAACATGTTAAGAGTTTATTGTTCAATTTAGGTCCCCAAAGTGGTGGGGTGGAGGGAACGTACTTCTGCAAAATAAAGGAATACTTGGTAAGTTTGGGCGTTTAAAAGTTGCCATATGTCTGTATATCTTGTTAAATTCACATTAAAATGTTTACATATAAAAAAAATATATAATATCCTAAAAACATTCCATACCTGATTTACAGCCTTCTTCATTTGCGTACTCTCGTCATTTTGACCCAGGGGTCACACAGAAGCGTTTGGGGGACACCTGTTGTAAAGGGTCCTCCACTTTGGGCAGCTCTATTGCTGGAATCATGGGCTGTGTCCCAATACACAGTTTTTTAGTGCAGAGAACACCACTCACAGCTAGTGTTAAGAGAATGGACTGTTTAGTGTATGATAGAGCACAGACACAATATAACTGTCGAGTACAAGTGAGTTAATAATGCAGTGACAGAGGTCCTCTGAGCTCTAGGGTATGTGGGGTGAAGGGAGGAAAAAAACCTAACATTTTATATATATATATATACATTAGTTAATATTTGGCGCCGCCTACTGGGGAAATATAGAAATCAAATATCAAAATATGTTGTAGAAGTGGGATTAATTAATGTAAAACTATGATATAATGTATGTAATTTTGGTAAATATTTTCCCCATTAATAGAAGTGCCCCAGTCACTCACAATGCCACCAACCTGAGAGGGTGAGCCTATCCCACCTTCTGCCAATGACCACTTCGTTTCAAACTGTCGCTAACACAGCATCAATGAAGAGCTCAATACACTTGGATACACCGTCCAGTTCTGACTAGCATCCCCACTAACCCAAAAAATTGTGACCCTTAAGCTGTTGAAGTCCCAGTCTGAGTTTTGTGTGTTAAATGATATTGTCGCTGTCCAATGAAAAACCATGTAAAATAGGAACTTTCCAGAGCTTCCAATGGAAGTTAGTGTAAAAGAAAAGCTTATTCCAAGTAATTCTGGAGCATTTATATTGGACCATTCACCAAGAAAAGTAAAGGATGGCTGTAACTTGGGTGGCTAAATTAAAATAATGAAAAAAAAATTATATATATATATTATATTTGGATATGTGTTTTTCATTGGACACAGACGATAAGGGATGTGCTTTAAAAAATAACTTAAAATTTTGAAATCTGTTTTCAGAAATCCCCCCAATATAATGAAACATTAAAAAATACCAAGTATAACTTGCTTCCAACCAATTCCTTTATTTGTCATCTGTTCACACATTCTGCCAAAACAATCAGGCCAATGAGATTTTGTCGTACATACGACTTCAAAATGAGAAACCAGGGTAAACATAAAAGGTTGGACCCCTTATGGATCAGAGTCTGTAACATGGCTGCCCTCAAACCAACTTAACATGCACCACAGCAACTCACTTCAAAACAACTCTTCCATCTTTAACCTTCTGCAATTAGCTCCAGCCTGTTAGCTGGATAACTTAAACCGAAGCTCAAGCCTGTCTCAAGCTCCATTTTCTTTCCCTTCATAACCAACTAGCCTTAAGCTAACTGGCTAATTGACAATTTCCCCCTAGTCTCAAATGTAGCTGATCAACTAAGACACGTTTCTCCATTAAACTGAGGTACAAGGCTAATGTAGCTAACAAGTTTTGGCTATCCATTAGCACCAAGCCTAA
This sequence comes from Hoplias malabaricus, assembly GCF_029633855.1. Lineage (NCBI taxonomy): Eukaryota > Metazoa > Chordata > Actinopteri > Characiformes > Erythrinidae > Hoplias > Hoplias malabaricus. The sequence goes on from NC_089801.1 coordinate 81,114,375, forward strand.
ATTTAATCACAGTTTGCTCAGATAGTCAGGTAAACTCAAATATACATGTTTTTATATAGTGTATATTAAAAAACAATTTTACAAATAATGGTATAAAAAGTAGTACTATAATTTGTTGTTAGCTACGTTAGCGTTTGACGCAAAACCTACGTTGCAACTTCAGAGCTAACAGGTTGTAGTTAATTAGCTAAATTTAGAAAAAGGGGGAAAATGTAAAAATAACATTAAGACCAACAAACTGGAAAAGCCTTCCATTCTGAATAAAACCCTGTCTTAGCCTCAACATCCACTTAGCGTTAGTCCAGCAATGAGATGAGCCTGGGCCAGTATAAAGCCACACTATGTAACTACTAGGGATTTGGAGATGTGTAATTACAGGCAACATGTGGAAGAACATTTTGTAATGTGGGTTGTGCTTCTGCCTCTTCACCGAGGGAATGAATTTGATGGTTGTGGATGAAACTGATGACTGTCTACTAATCTACTATTGTCAACACATGTGGAAGCTCCTGACCTTCACTATGCTAAAGGAGGCTAACAGAGGACGCTAAGGTTAGGTGATTAATTTTTTGTAATTAAAAAAAAATCAACAAAAATTGAGCAGTCACTTAAACCTATTTCCGAATTAAAACAAAAGCTAAACCCCAAACTCTCCAGCAGAAGGTGCTCTTTCACTGGTGATGGACAATCATTGAATTACAATCCCACCCTCGAGAGCAGCAACATGTGGAAAAACTAAAAATTTCACCAACAAACCATTTCCAAACCGGTTACATGTTTCAAGCTAAAATAAACAAATAAATTCTCGCTCAACATTTTCTTGTCAAGCATTTCTGTACTTTAGAGCGTTAAATATTCTCATACAAACGTTAGGCCTATCATTTTATACAAAAAGGCAACACACCAAAAAAGGTCAAGTGTTAAAATGAGGTGTTGTGGAAAACGCTGAACTTAAAGAAGTAACTACACCCGAGATGAACGCGTAAAAAGGATTTTGCTCCAAATTTTTGTATTCTCGTGAATTTTTGAAGCTAGATTTATTGCCGAAAGCCCATTTCCATGTTGACTGGCGCATGTGCAGTAAACTGAACTGAAGACGCAACATTAGAATTCATTTGGCACAAGCGCTGAACTGACCGTGACGTTAAGAGTTATTTTAAAACGATTGGACGATGGTCAATGCCTCGTTTAAGCTTTAAATAGAACTGTAAAGACCATGGCCTTGGTAAATGCAGACACCTAAAATGTACAGTGTGTGGCCAAATGTTCGCAGGTGCCCACTGGCTTCAAACGCCTGGACATACAGCACCGTTCCTGTAGCGCCAATGCTGCAGCCTATTTACACCTGTATCTTTTTACATCTGTATCCTTAGCTCTGGTCCTGGATTCCCCCCGCTTTTCATATTCCGGTGGGCTTTTAAACTCATCAGCCAATACATAAGCCCTTGTTGAGTTCTGTGGCTGTGTTTGAGCAGTAAAAAGCCAAACCTAAGTGTGCAGAACCGGGTTCCTCCAAGATCACCAGCCGATTGCCTTTGGGGCATAAGTGCTTTTAAAGGCCAAAGCACGCTGATCTGAGCATGCTCTGACATATTCTAATATTAGCAGCTGGCTTTAGTCTTATCTAGAGTCTAGAACCGAAAAAAGCCAGCCAGTCTGAATGAGGAAGATCTTCCTAAAGACTCCTAACTATAGTTCACCGGTGTTGGTGAACGTTAGATTGGTGTGTTCTGGGATTAAGAGCCTGTAGAAGATTGTAAGAATAGAAAAAACCTAGAATAGAAACCCAAACTAAAACATATATGATAGATTGGGATAGTCTAAGGCCTGGTTTGTGAGACAGGGATTAAGGCTAATTGCTAAGCCATGTTCTATACTCTTAAAGACCACTGCATATTAATTTAACCTCTCCAGTCCTTCTCAATGATTGAAAGACCATAGGTTCTATGTGTAGTATTACGTATAGAGCTGTCCTCTACACTGACTAGACTTAATCCCTGTCCACTAAACAGGCCTTAAAGATGAGCTGGTTTCATTCCACAATGACTCTCCAGTTTGACGACCCATTTTTACGCAGGTATGAGGAGCGGCGGAGTTTTCCCAAAAGGCAGAGCAGTCTCCGGGCAACAAGGGCGTCTCTGGAGGGCGGCCACTGGGAGGAAAGGACCCTCGCTGAGCAGAGCGGGAGAAAGCCAGCTGTACCAGAACGTGTCATGACCTGAGGAGATGTTTCGAGCCCCGCACTGCGATGAAAGAATGTCCAGGCGGTTGTAACAGGAGAGAGGAGGATCCGTGCAGTCCAAAGAGGCGTCTGAGGAGAGGAGAACCGAGAAGAGAGAGCCGAAGAGAGAGAGCGCAGAGTTCGGAGAGAAGGTGGCGTGATGGAGGTGCTCGTGTAAATCCGGTACGAAGGAACCGCGAGGTTTTTGGCTTTCGTTGCCCAGCACACAGCAGCGAGGGTGGGGAGCTGGGGCCGGGGCATGAGGCTGGAGGTTGGAGACGTGTTCCGAGTGCTGGAGGAGAGGAGGGTCGATGAGCTTGATCTGGTCGAGAGGAAGAGGAGGGCGAGCGACGTTGGGGAGGCTCAGCTGCTGCAGGACGGCCGAGGCTGCGATGAGTCCAGCCACGCTGGTCAAGTAGAGGAGGCCTAGCATACATGTGACCTGTAAGAATAAACATTATTATTATGATATGCTTGGAATATAACATATTTAAATGTAAACTGCTTGACGGGAGACTGCAGTGTTCCCCTGACCTATATAAACAGCCCTGATCAAAATGGCTGGTTTCAGCACCTGCTCCTTTAAACAATAATGAGCCGCTCATCGTTCACCCAGACCCTGAGCGCACAGCAGTGAGGAGCAAAGAGCAGGAGCCCTGGTTTTTGCTATTTTCGCTCGGTTCTTTCTTCTCCTGTTTTACTCTGTGCTCGTGTGAGTTTTCCTCTGTTTATCCTCAACTTTGTGAGACTGGAAAGACTGAGACAAAAGGGTGATGCGCTTGACATCAAGTGATATTTCTTGTGGTCTGGTTTCACCGTGTGTGGGTTGGTAATTAACGTGCTATTGCACAAAAAAAAATAGTTTTCATTTTATGGTCACTTTAATATTAATGGGTTGTATGGAGGGGTACATCCATAACCATGTATTTTTCCATCTATTAATGTGCGATGCAAATGTTTATCCAACGACAATTAGGCCCCTACCTTGGCAAAGTGCTGATAGGTGGCTGCCAGCACCTGCCTCCAGTTGGACTGCTCCAGCAGCACACACAGATCTGTGTAAGTGAACCAGCCCCGCTTCATACCCTGCCGCTCCGCGATGCTGTCAGAGAGGGAGGGTACACAGAGTTATCACCAAAGATAAGAGAATCAGAGAATGTATTTTATCTTCTATTATCAAACACTGGGTTTTATTATAGATGCAGAGATAAGAGAATTTGGATCTATAAATACGGGGGAGACAACCAGGCCTGTCACGATATATCGTACCAGGAATAACCGTGAGAGACAATATTAATGTCCATTAAAGACTATTTTATGCCACTGTTATTATGTTAATATGAACTTGTAGCAACATTGGAATATAGTGGAACCTCTACTAATGAACTTTCCAAGATACGAACCGGGCATTAGAATATTTTTTGCTTCTACCGACGAACCATGACTCTAGAAACGAACTCTCCGCCGAGCCGGCGGCTGGAAATGGCCACTGACCCTAATAGGCGAGTCTCCCAGCGCCCCCAGACTTGAATGAGCTTTAAGATTAGCACATTGTAGCTTTAGCAATTTAGCATTAGTGTAAATAGCAGACATCAAAATTCGTGCTAAGTTAAGCCGTATCTACGCTTCGTCTCCCCACATTCACCACCTACTCTCCATTATTCCCCCCACCCCCCCCACCTCCCGTCATACAGCCAGTGCCTGTGTTACTCCTCCAGCCAGTCGTCACGTCTTCAAGGTAGCGATGTCTAACCACTTACAACTTTATTATATCTTTTTTATTACTGTTTCCACTGTATTTCTCTTTTATTTTTAGTAACGCTACATGTATTTTTTACTAATTTGAGAGTGTTGTAAACATAGATCAGTGTAAAAAGGGTGACTTTCGGGGGGGGGGCTGGAACACATTCATTGCTTTTCCATTATTTTAAATGGGGAAAACTGACTCGAGAAACTAACTTTTCCACTTACGAACCGGGTCACGGAACGGATCAAGTTCGTAAGTAGAGTTTCCACTGTATAATAAATGTTGAAACAAAATAAATGAAATTTAAATACGATAAAACCACAGTTTTTAAGTAAACACTTATTAGAGAAACGACAGAAATCCAGGGAATAAACTGGCTGAAATATTGGCCACATAAATTCTAATGTAAACAAATAAACAAGCAAAGAGAACGGGCAATATTGAGAAATTACTCAGGAAATATCTCTATATACGGTACGGTGAGTGGATTAATGTGATTATTGTGACAGTGACAACAACACTGACCTGGTCTCCAGTCTGCTGAGTACGTTAAATAATTCAGTCGGCTCTGTGAACAGGCTCCAGTCCTGAAATACAAAAAGCAGGAGGTTAAAGCAGACACTAAAACTAATCTGAACATGAACCACCAGCTGTAATACACGTGGCAGAACCTCTATGAGCTCTATCTCTGCGTTTTCCACTGTTATTGTGGACTCATAAACACACCCCAGGGTAACTGCCGGTGTTAAACACACTGGACTTACAATAGCACTGAGGAAATTCAGCTCCAGGGTGTTGACAGTCTGGACGTCCAACTTGCCGGCTGCTCCCCATTCGTCATTGAACACCTCCTCTTCCTCACCTTCATCGTACAAGTATTTACTGGCCACCATCTGCAGCGGATATGAGGTAATAGATCAGTAAAACTAATGCATGCTGGAACATTTCTGTGAGGATGTGATTGCAGTCAGCCTATAAATATGCGCCTTCTAAATCCTAGGCTGCTGATTGGCATTCTGTATTCACAGTATTAATGCAGAACTTCAGTCTTCGATGGGAAACATACCATAGATATCAAAAAGAGGTCGGAGGAGGAGATCTGTTGCAGGTATTCAGGGTTTCTGTGTCGGAGACGCTCAATGTAAACCAGGGCCAGCATCATAGCGCAAGGGGAGATACATGCTTCTCTGAAACGTTAACAGGATACACTCGTCACGCACAGTGGTTAGCACAGTACACAGTAAATAATGAAGAGTGCCAGCAAACATTGGCAGGAGGAGAGGGCGATAAACTCACCTGGCTACATGAGCGGCATATTTCTTGTGGAGCTTTCGTATTGGGCTTGGGGCGGATTTCTGGAGCAATTCAACGGCGATATCTGGGAGGGGAAGGTGAGAGAAACATCAACGACTACCAAGCTGGGGTCCCTCTAGAACTGTAGTGGGGCTCATCAGCACAAGATCTCTAGATAAAAGTTCTGGCTGAGGATCTTTAAAGGCTAAGAAGCAGCTCTATGAATGTGGCAAACAAATAAATACAGTGGAATTTGAGTTCCTAACTTGTGTTTATTGATAGTCAGAAAACATGTTATTTCTTACTAATTGAAGGAATAAGGTTTAAAAGACCGTTGGTCCCCCCCCAACGGTGTTGGGAAACTCTAATAGGCGTCTTGCCTGTGACGTAGATGGTGGACAACACTCTAGAAGCTGCACTTAATTTAATGCAAAATGAGGAAAAGGTGTGTTGTTTTTGGCTGCAATCATTCAATGTACAGTGGGACATCTGTGCACAAATGACTCAAAGATATGGCATATATGGGCATATATTATAATATGGCACAATATGGGCATGTAAGGACACCAACGAAAGGTGTTCAAGAGCCTCTGTAACATGGAGGTAAACAGGGTAAGGACACTCACTTCGCCTGTTTTAGTTGGTGTTAGTTAACGTTAGCTTGACTCGCTAAACTCGGTGGCTCAGATTATACTCGGCTACGTAGCTGCATTACGGAGGTTTATAGTGTCGGATGAATTCGAGTTCGACTTCGATCACATTTACAAGAATAACGGTACCTCTACATTTGAGTTTAGCTTATTGCTAGGCTATTGTCATGAATAATGTTGGTTATTTAGCTAGACACTGTCATAACAGTCAGTCATAACGGTGTTTTACCGCGGCGTTGTTCAGCTGTTGTCCACCAGTGACGTCACGGTCGCGTTCAAGAATTTCCGTAGCGAGCTCGGGTTTTTCCGTCAATTTAATAAAATTGTCAGTTTTAAAGCAAATTAAGCTGCTATTTTCATTTTAATTCATACTTATATCTGTCAGTGACTACAATAATGTGAAATATTCATGGAGGACCATTAAGTGGTGCTTAGCCTTTAACATTAAATACTTATTATGCATTTAGAGCACAGTGAGATTGCTTTTCAGAGTATGTACAAGTGTAAGTCGTTAGAGACATAATGAATTCTTTCTTTTGAGCCAAATATCTGAAGACTACTAAAGTAGAAGGACTTAAGTGACCACCCTGCACTGAGAATGCAGTCCAAGATTAGAAACCACACAACGGTTACATATCAAACATAGCCTAGTCACTGCGTTAAGTAACAGTGACTTCACCGTTCATTCACATTTCCCAATCTAAAAAAAGATAATAAAACAAACATTTTATTCAGTGTATACAGTATTTATAAACTTCCACCTACCAGTCACAGGACAGGACAGGGTGTCCAGAGAAATGTCCGGATCCAGACCATAATATAAACGTTTCCTAACTCGATCTGCCAGTTGCTGATGTCCTGGGAGAAACTTAACAGAGAAAGACTTCGTTTGGTCTCAAAATCCAAACAAACTGTTTACATTTCATTGTTCTTAAGTTAGCCTGGGGAGAATGTCGATTTCATCCTCGCTCCCTATGTAGTGCACTAGGTAGGGAATGAAATTACGTGTTCTAGACACAGTAACGTATATCAAATACGTAGTATACACACTTTAAAGTACCTACATGAATGTTGGTACTTTGAATGTTGCTCTTCGCCCAACTACTTTGGGTGAAGAGCAATACCTGTGACATAATTTGTGCACTAGATAGGGAGTAGGGAGGCATTTGAGACACAGCCATAAAGTCTGTCGGTCCAGTAACGTTAACCTAACTAACAAAACAACGAGGACAGAGTTCGCGAACGTGGATTAAATCACGTTAAAATGGGTTTGTGTATCTCTGAATGATATATTAATTTCCCTAACTCTATATTTATATAAATAACAGCGATATAAAATGTAGTTTGATATTCGAGGCCTCCGAGCGCGTTCAGTTGAGATACGAAATAAAAACAAATATATTTAGATATATACTAATAAAACGTTTTATCACAGTAATAACATGTAACTAACGTAACGTAACTGAACATAACGCCAACAAAATACTAAGAAATTAAAGGCTATATAAACGTTATTCGAGGCTGGTGTTTATTTCCGGTTTTAACTGCCAATTCCACCTTAAAAGGCGCAGCAGTCACATTATGGCGCCAAAGGCCTCTGCGGCCATGATGAAAGTGCTGCATCATTTAAGGTGGAACGGATAATTCGAACAGGAAGGGCAACTTCAGCCTAGAAACCAACCAAAATATATGTTTAAATACCGTAAACTCCTGAAAGTCGGAGAAAGGAAACGTCCGCTCGTCAAACAGCTCGCCAAAATCCATGTTTTAAATCTAAAAAGTAGGCATTAAAGAAGCAGAAAGCTGGTAAACATGTAGAAAGGCGTCTCCTCCTCCTCCTCTCAGAGACACCAGAGGGACAGGGTTAAAACTACAGTCCCACTATAAAGCACACAGGGCTTACCTTACCATAAATGGGAGGGGGGATTTACATTAACACGTTGTTTATTGATCTAATGTGAATTAAATGTACAATTCTGGGACAGAGAAATAGAGAGGTTTATTATTTTTTTTTAAAAAGTGGTTAGTTATTTTATGTTTGAAGTAATTTAGTGAACTGAAATAAATAGTACATTTGTTTTTGTTAGATTCCAGAGCTCAAGTTTACTTTGTAGCCATTTTTACATTGTAGTCTTCCTATGAGAACATTTCACCCACTATTTTACGGGCTGCTATTCTTTGGCTATCTTGTTTAACATCACCCACAATTTACTGTAATTATGTTTACACCACTGTAAGGGCCTTGCAAACTTCAGCTTGTGTTTCTTCCCTTTTTTGAATCTGTCTTGTCCTCCCCCAGCCTCCTATAAGACATCCACTCCCATGGTGACAGCTAGCAGGGTTTTCCTTTCATCGACACGAGGTCCTTTTCTCAAATGTCTCTACTTCTTACTCAAGATGATCAACTGGTGAAATGAGGTCACCATTTTCTATGCAATCCTCAGCTAATACAAGCTTCATAATTCAATTTTTGTACCATTAGCTTATTACACAGGGAATAATTATTCATTTTTAATTCATTTTTTATTTAATTTTATCCAATATCCATCTTAACATTAAAACAAATATCAGTTACTTTTACACAGACAAACCACCCCTGCCCACTCCCAAAACAGGAGAAACATATATGTATAAAAATAAATAATGTGATCATAGACAAGCCAATGATTTCACATATAATTATCATCTTAAAAAGTTTATCACAAGAATAATACACATGTTCCATCAAAACATTCAAGCTTCCCACTGTTTCTTTGGAGTCTCACTGTAAAAACCAAACCTCACATTTGACAGATATGAGTAGTCAGAAGAAATGAGTCATTAAAAAACATAATAATAATATACCTGCTGTCCGAGCAAAACCTCATATACAAATAATACACATTTAATGTAACATGATTTTACCACACAATCTGGGACCATTTCAATTGATCTGTTCACGATGAAATTAAAAAAAACAAACAAAGTGTAACTAGGGTCTTCAAGCAGCAAATATTCGCTGAGTAGATTTACGTCATTAAAAAAGTAAAAGAAAAGTTTTGAGACATAAACACATTTAAACTCGCTTAACCTTTTCACCAGCACAGATAATAAAGCCATAAACAGACTTAAAGTTAGGCACTTGGACTCATTCAGAAAAATCAGCGCAAACACAAACGGTCAGAATTTAAATCTGTATTAAAGTTTATCGGTCGAAATAATGACAGAAAAAAATTATACAGAACTCGATTAAATTTTCCTTAATAATAAAAATGTGTGGAAAAACATTCATATGATCAAACTATTTTATTTAATAACACTAATGTTCAAAAAAACGTCAGTATTAATGTCATAAGAAAATTAAGGAAAAGGGACAGATTAATTGTGCATTCAACGTATCAAAGTGTTCCTCTTATTGCAGTGAGTTGTAAGAAATTAAACGTTAATAAAACAAAACAAGAAACAAAAACATAAGCTAACATTACGCATAGCTGTCAGAACTAAACCTTGTATCTCCAAAACGACAGTTCTACAAGAGAATGAAAAACAGTAGATACAGCTATTTTCATATATTCCATGGGCCATTGGTCAGAGAATCTTAATGCAAATTTTGTTTTTTTAATGGTAATTTTTATGACATAAATTACATTAAAACATCTCTATCTCTCAGCATGATGGCAGCCCACACTGTTGTCTTTTAGCTGATGTGATATAATTAGCCGTTTAGTGTTCTCTTCCAAGCGTGTTGAGCTCCAATAATGCTGTTAGTAGAAATCTGAAGAAAGCATGCCATCATTCACTATCCCAGAGGACGACGGAAATGGAGATACAAGGTTTTTTCTCAGCAGTGATGTGATATGTAATTGAGAAATCTAAATAGAAATACACTGCTAGTTTTTCTAATAAAATTATAAGTTTTGAGAACTGGCCTCATACCCAAACCACAGACGGATAAAACTGGTCATTAAATCAGCATCATTTCCAAAAAGAAGACACCAGTGCAATCTGAAACCCTGTTCTTAGGCTTAACCCCACTCTTTAGAGTGTGTATGTGGTCAGTGACCGTGGTGGTGGTGACCAGAGGATGCTGTGGGCTGTAGTTTTTCAGGCTGCGAGTCTTTGGCTTCTGTGTCGGAGGACAACTCTGAGTCCTGAGCCTGCTGCTGTCTGAGCCACATGTCGGAGTAAAGACCTCCTTTAGCCAGCAGCTCCTCGTGCCTACAGCAGAGACAGAAGGTTAAAGCAGGGTAGAGACAGATCTAGAGGCCGGCTACCTGACCTCAGCCTAAATACTGGATGTGCTTGTTCATTATTTCTAGAGCAATAGACGATATACAGCACAAAGTAAACTTGGATTCTCCTCTGATTTATTTGAGTCTGCGCAGAGTGAACATGCACGCGCAGTGACTCCCCTATCAGCTGATTTAAACCAGACGAAAAGCAGATGATGCCCACCCTGGCAGATGGTTTCCCACCCTCTTCCAAGAATTACACAGTGCAGTTTCTGCAGTGCTGAGCCCAGAGTAGCAAAGACGGAGGCTCTATTCTCCCTATTACAGCTCAGGGGAGAAGTACAATGGTTTTGAGTCTGTAATTTTAAGGTGAATAAATTACGTACTGATACTTTAAACTCTTTCCTGTTGAATTGCTATGACATAACTGTGTAATAAAACCAAAAGAGGTCCAGCTATTAGAAGCTGTGTGGTCAGAAACTGATGTCTCTTCTCACCTTCCTCTCTCCGCAATCTGTCCTTCACGAATAACAAGGATCTGGTCCGCTCCGATGATGGTGGACAACCTGAGGCAGACATTAATGGAAAATATTTACATTAATCCGAAGCCAATAACAATCAAACATACTAAGATTAAAATTAAACTGACCTGAAGTCAGTGTAATTATATTGCACACACAAACTATCTTAATCAGGACATTCACGTGTGAAACTGTTACCTGTGGGCCACCACGATGGTGGTCCTGTTGGCACACACTTTGGCCAGCGAGGCCTGGATGTTACGTTCGGTCTGTGTGTCCAGGGCAGATGTGGCCTGTGGGAAAGTAACAACAACTGTCTGCTAACAATCTTCAAGCTCCTGTAGAAACTGAATTTCCACATTTCTCTGCAGTTATTCATAAACCAGGTTTGTGTGGTTTAATTTCCCTTCATGTAGCTTTGGGAGGTAACTACAGAAAGCTGGGCATACCTCATCGAGCAGGATTATCTGAGGCGCTTTGAGAATTGTCCGAGCGATAGCCACCCTCTGCTTCTCTCCTCCACTCAGCTTCAGACCCCTCTCCCCCACCTGGGTGTTGTAGCCTAGAGACAAACCACATCGCTCTCAAGCTCAACTGTCAGAGGTGCAGTGTTGTGGATAACAATGCTACACAGGAGACTAGGGTTCTATCCCCCACTCTGTGAACTCAGAGCGTCTGCCTGCGTCTGTGCTGTAAAACTCTCAGCTGAGCTACTGACCTTCAGAGAAAGACAGAATTTTCTCATGAATATCAGCTGCAATGGCCGCCTCCTCCACTTCCTCGTCCGTGGCTGAGACTCGGCCGTAGCGGATGTTCTCTTGGATGTTGTCATTGAAAAGTACGGTGTCCTGGGGGACCACGCCGATGTGCGCCCGCAAAGAGTCCTGCTTCACCTGAGAAACACATCACATCAGTGGCATAAAATGGTCTTAAAATTACAGTGATATTGTTTATCGCAATTATTTCTCGAACAATATATAGACAGAAAAAGGCTATCATATACAATACATTAACTTGCCCATCAAAAAGCAACTCTGATTTATTTGAGTCTGCACAGAGTGAACATGCACGCGCAGTGACTCCCCTATCAGTAGATTTAAGACAAGGCAAAAAGCAGATGATGCCAGTGTTTTGGCCAAAATATAAATTTAATTGACATTAATGATCAATTTTTTTGGTGTACATTTACATCTGGGTCAAATTAAAAAAAGTAAACAATAAACCAGTTTTAGTGAAATTATTCCAGTGTTTGAATATCCTTAACGTGATTTGCTAACAGTTCAATGCTCTTGGTATAGTTGCATTATTAGGTTAATATATTAAGTTAAATGTTCAACCTTGGAAATATCCTGCCCATCAATTCGGATACAGCCCCCTTGAACGTCATAGAAACGGAAGAGCAGTCGGATAATGGTGCTCTTCCCAGAGCCAGACTGTCCGACCTGTGGAGATACAGAAAGAGGAGAGACGCGAAGACGTCAAGGACAAAAGGATCATCTTTAATAGTGCTTTCATGTTAAAGCCAACAGAAATCGTACATGGTTTAATACACCCTCATGTATGTCATTACCTGTTGATGGTGGACAAGATAAAGATAACGAATCAAATCTATTGATCAGAAACTAATGATTATTAATTCATTGCTTAGGCGAATATAGCAGTTAAAGAGTGAGTGTTACTCACAAGAGCGACAGTCTGGCCTGGCAGGACGGTGAAAGAAATGTCCTTCAGAATCTCTTTCCTGCAAAGAAGCACATGTCCTTACTAAACACATAGTTACAATGAGGAGGTTTAACAAACAGACGTGAAGACCCACCCTTCCGTGTAGCTGAAGAAGACGTTCTCAAAATCAATCCTCCCGTGTTTGTAGAGAAGGTTCCCAGCATTCACCTCATCCTTCACCTGGTCGGAGACACAGGGCCAAACCATTAGCTCAGTAAACCGCTAAAAGTGAGTCTATTTACAATTTCTAATGTTTCCTCTGCTGTGGATCACTCCTGATATTAATGACCCTTATCCTTTAAGCCTGACGCTCCAGGATCTACAGAATTTACAGGGTGGGAGAACAGATAGTTCAAGGTGGTGTTCAAGGCATTTCCATCCAGACTGATTCAGGAATCATATTGATATGATTCAATATAGTACACTAGGTATGGACTGCAGGACTTTCGTCTGGACTAAAGGGCATAGCGGAATGATGCTTAAACACCATAGAAGTGATGAGTGATTTATAAGTGATCCCCAAAATGAACAGATGAAACTGAATCAGTTGAGTCAGAACTGAACCGTTCAAAGGAATCGGTTCTGAAAAAAGGAGTCAAACACTTCTGAAACGGCATCTTTTCACCATCCAATCAAAGCTTAATGGATATAGTCCTGTTTACCTTTGATATACCTCACATTAATTAAATAAAATGTGTTGAGATTTCCATTAAATGCAGAAGACCCCATCAATGAACTGCATAATTTCTTTTACCTCCTGTTCCTCTGTGAAGAGCTGGAACATGTTCTCCATGTCAATAAACGATCTCTGGATCACCCTGTGGAGAAAGAGAGACACTAATATTATTACTACTTTTTCTAACTGACCGTCAGTAAACAGTGGACACTGATGTGTCCGTGAGAAGTGTTACCTGTAGTACGTCCCAAACCAGTTGAGCGGGGTGTAAAGCTGAAGGATGTAGGTTCCAAACAGAACATAGTCTCCCACCTGAAGGAAGACCGCTCGGATTATTTATGATGGCATTAGTGCATGTTTTTCATGTAATATATTTTCACACTCTACCAAACCTGCGTCAGCAGATACTCAACCTCACAAGGTACACTTTAATACCACACGAGCTGGAGGAAGTGACCAGGAGTGGACTATATCCTTGCTGTCAGACCCTGACTCTCCAATAGCAAATATTTAGAGCAGAAGGGTTAACCTTCTTCATTTTAATGGAAGTTAAGGGTTTTTCCCAAGGGTTTTCAGGCCATTCTTATTGGTTTGTTCAACAGCAAAGATAAAGTTTTAACACAAAGCAAAATGGAGTTTGCAAAGTGTGTAAAGCTGTAAATAATGCTTCAAAACTCCATTTCTGTTAGTTTTATTTGTTTATTTACGGTGGAGCTATGAGTTGGAGATTTCTAATAAAGTGGCAGAGACAGTTAATCAGAACTAAAGGGAGCTATGAGGGTAATTTATCTCATTCTAGTATAATTAAAGCTAAAAATATACTCCATATCTCATCCTCTTACCTTCAGCTGCACAACAAATAAATAAAATGAAGCAGAACATTAAAACTAAGACAAAGCCATTAAAGGATAATAATAATAATAATAAAATTAACAGTAATAATGAAAATACCAAACTAAGCTACATTTTAAATGTGCGATAACTAATTTTCTCCAATTACTTTATCATGTTATAAAACCATTAAAAAGTCAGTATACTAAGAATTAGTGGCCTGGATGTATTCGGGATGAAATCTATTTTAAACATGGCAACCCACATATGGGGGGCCCACTCTGGTTCAGCCAATGACGACAAAACAAAAATCCTTTCATGCGGTACATTCAGCACAAATATTGTGTTCTACTTATAGGTGGTAATAAACGAATGACAGAACATTTAAACAGAAGATTGTTGTTGTTACAGCATTTGGTTGATGCGTACATGGAACTTGCCCTCCGTCACAAAGTAAGCGCAGAGCAGGGAGCCGGCCAGCAGCCCCGAGCCGATGATCAGGTTCTGAGTCTGGTTTAACAGAGCCAGTGAGGCATTTGTCTTCCACTCTAGCAACTGAGAACGGGCGGGGAAATGTGAGTTAGCATCATATACACACGCGGCAAACTCTGTGCACACACAGTGAAGCAGAACAGGTGTCAACTAGACATAATTATCACTATTTAAAATACACAAAAACAGAATCAACAACAAATATGATCAATGATTACAAATATATATATATATATATATATATATATATATATATATATATATATATATATATATATATATATATATATATATATATATTATTTATGATAGGGTGGACTGAAACTAAATTTCCATGGCTGATATTAATATTGAAACCACAGCAACTCGGGATCTAAAATAACATAAGCATCATCACACTGAGGTATGAGATACTCAAATGCTGTTATTATTAGTTTAGAGTGGTGTTCCTGACCCGAGCTGGGAACTGAAACCCAGTTTGCCACATATAGAGCTGCACTGTTACCTAAAGTAATTTCTAACGTTATTTCATTTTTGAAATACCAAGAAAAATGGTTGAAAAACGCTGAACAAAAGCATGTTACCTGGTATTTGAGAATTGCCTCCTCGTAGCGGCTCACTTCATAACCCTCTGCGTTGTAGTATTTCACCTAAGAATAACAGCAAAGTGATGCAAATCAAATAAATACACCATTTATAAACTATCTGAAGGATATGATTGATGGTTTGGTGGCTATGGGTGGATAAATATGCAGATGTGTAACCCGTGGATACAGTGGGACGACTGAACAATATAAAAATACCAGAAAAATATTAACTAGAAAATACTAGAATAAAAGCCAAAGGTATTCCAAATCAAAACCTTTACAGGAGCTGGATATAAACATATATGAATCTGAATGGAAGTTACTGAAATAAGAGCTTGTTCAAATTTAAAATATATTTAATCATTTCCTTAGGTGCTTTATCACAAAACTTCAACATGAATTATAAAGAAGCTGGTGTCCTATTGTAATCATGCAAAAAGTGTTCCGATGAACAGAATTTGAGGTGTAATGTTCAGTTCAGTTGGTGAAGAGTGTTTTTTAAGTACAAAGCAGGTCGTACAATACTCTACTGTGGAGAAACAGAGGGCCTGGCTCTTTCACAACATCTGGCACGTCACCTGCTTTAATCGGTGCCAAAGACGATGATCATTAACTGCAGCCTTGCAGACATGAATCTACTTGTGCTCATAAATTAAGACTCGGGGAGAGTCCTGCTGCTGTGTTGAGTAATTTACTCACTGGGAAAGTGAAGGTGATGTACCACTACCACTGTGTTCAATGGGTGTCATTATGGACAAGGAATAACTACAGAAACCAAACTTGTATGTGGTAATTTGCCCTTTAAAAACCACTTTACAAATAATGTCTAGTTTATTCTCTAGGTGGGTTTGTTAGCTAAATCATTGTGAACTTTAATGTCTTGTCCAATGACTTTAACTGGTTCAAACTGGGGTTTCTTCCTGAGCTGGGAACTGAAGCCAGGAACTTGCACAAAGAGTGTTGCACTCGTACCCAACCTCATTAAGTTCTAGCTGTAGATTAGAAAGCACTTTCCACTCTACCGTCTCAAAGTTGAGCAGCGAGTCCACGGCTTTGGCCTTGGCGTTGTTGTCATGAGTGTTCATGTCCCGCCTGTACTTCGTCCTCCACTCGGTGATTATGATGGTGAGAGCTTAGGGATTAAAAACAAACCAACAACAACAATGAAGCTAACGGTTCTCAAGCACCTGTGGTCTGTACCCTGTCCCTCTGAAGGATATCGGTATGTCATCCAGCGTCATAAACCCACAATAGTAATCAGATATCATATTATCACAAAACCTCCAACAGCAATTCTCTTTGAGCTTACTTTACTACTCCAAACAGTTTGTGTGATGGTTTTAGTATTAAAACTGTGCTAATTTGTGAGGTGTATGTTTCTTCACTCAACTGCTCACTCAACAAGGGTCTGCTATTCAGTGCTTCACATCAGAAAAATACACTGTGTCCTTTTCCATCATCTTCATAAACAAATTGACTAAGCTACAACACCTCACGTTCTCACACTGTTCAATTAAAGCCAGAGTAAAGATATAACAAAGAGAGAATTCTTGGGAGGTGGATGTTTTCTAAACTTTGATGTCTGCTGAGTTGTGTTAAATAATAAAGGTGAGAAATCGGGAGAAGGAGCTCAGGGCTGACACTCACTGAGGTAAAGGGCCATGCAGATGAAGACAATGAGGCCGAACCAGGCGTTGAAGTAGGAGATGAAGTAGACGATGGCGATAATGATGTCGGCGATGGTGGGGAAGATGCTGAACACGATGTAGCTGTGGAGCAAAATAATAAACAAATAAGTAAAGAGGAGAAGCGTTACTGACTACTATTTCAATAAGGTAAAATCAATCCTCAATTTACATTTAAAATACAGTGAGTTTTAGTGCTGTTACATCATTTAGAAACTAGAGTGCGCTGTTCCTGCAGATATTGCGAGTGTGATTGTAGCTGAAGTGTTGCTAGCTGTTGGTAGCTAACGAGTTGTTATAATGTTTTGTTCCTAAGTTGCTGCTAGGTTGTTGTGAAGGCTTGCTAGGTGGTTGCTAAAGTGTTGCTAGGTGCTTGTTAAGGTGTTTCTAGGTGCTAGATATGGTGTTGCTAGGTGCTTATTATGGTATTGCTAGTTGCTTGTTAAGGTGTTGCACAGTGGTTGCTAAGGAGTTCCAAGTGCTTGTAAAAGTATTGCAAGGTGTTTATTAAGGTGTTGCTAAGTGCTTGCTAAGGTGTTTCTAGGTGCTTGCTAAAGTGTTGCTAGGTGCTTGCTAAAGTGTTGCTAGGTGCTTATTAAGGTGTTGCTAGGTGATTGCTAAGTCATTGCAATGGGTTAGGTTTGGCTGCTAAGGAGTTGCTTGCTTAGGTGTTGCAATGGTACAGCTGTTGGTTGCTACAATGTGCCGTAGTCATTGCTACAGGGGACCCACTGGCCTGCTCTTGCTACAAGGGGGCCAGCTCTGCTGTAGCACAGCGGATGCCCTTTAGTGTGAGAGAGCTGTGTTTGTAGTGACCCTGAAGGACCTGAGCAGGCTGTCAATGGAGGACGTCCCCCGGTCGATGCTGCGGATCACCTCTCCGGTGCGGCGCCCCAGGTGCCAGCGCAGAGAGAGGGCGTGAAGATGAGCGAACAGCTGCACCTGCACCACACGACTGGTGTACTGCTGCACACGGATCCACAGGAAGGAGCGAATGTTACTGATGAAACCTGACGAACCTGAGACAACGGGGAGAGAAGATTCAGACTCCTAACATTGTCTTAACAACTGTACAGTTCCCAGAAAACCCTCACAGACACCTACCAGCACCCCCACCCTGCAGGAACTTCAGCAACACGTACACACACACTGTAGTGGCCACGGTTTTCCAGGCGGTCCCGTCTGTGAGCTCGTTCACTGCACACAGTAACAAGAGCATGAGGGTGGTTTTTCAGCCTTCAGTAACATGGTGTATACATAATATACACCTTTTCCACAAGGGGAACACAGTTCTGGGTCTTAATGAAACATCTGTGACCTGCTTTTGTCAAAAATCAAACCCCACAGCTGTGGTCTGCCTTGTTCAGAATGGCTGGTGTTTGCGGCTGTTTCTTTAAATGAGAAAGAGCCACACCAAGACAACTCACCCCTGAGTGAGCAGCAGCATCAAGCAAGGTACAGAGAAGCTTTTGTCTTAGCTGGGGGTGGTGGGTCTTGTTTCACAGTGTGTGGGTTGGTGGGCTCTAGATACTCCAATTAAAGGAGCACAAGCATTGAAAAAGTGATTTTTGTTTTCCTTTTCATTTGTGCCATTTAACATTACACTAAAAAGACCATACACAAGCACAGAGGAAGAACTAGTCTCTGTAAAGAGGCAGAAAAGGAGCTCTATTCTGCGGATAGTGTTCCACCACAGCATTCAATAATTAAAGAGTGTGAAGGGCAGGTGTGCGGCGATGACTAAAGGACGTGTGATCAGTGTGTAGTGAGGGTTTTGTTTCTGTAGCATGATAGCTGTCTTCCTAGCTTCTGTTTACATTCGCAGGCCTGTCGTCTGCGTGCTACCGTCTGGTCCAAAGAACTGCCAGAGTGGCAGAGTTAAATACAAATTTGCCATTTTGTTACTGCTTGTTTAATTGTGTATATATTTTATACACTATTTAACTGTTTAAAAATCTGAATGGTGAAAGAATAAACTCATTAAAAATACTCATTAAAAAATAAATCTGAAAGAGCATCTCACCTATGTTTTTGTAGTAGATGGGCACGAAGACGTTGATGGCACGCTCCACTCCCAGAAGGCTGAGGCAGAGCAGAACCAGCAGCTGGAGAACCTTGCTGCCGCTGGGCCACATGTACGGCAACAAGAGACGCACCTTCTTCCCAAAGTCCCTCCAGGCCGACTGATTCTCTGCTGGACCTCCCAGTAAAGGCTGGACACACAGCACAAGTTACAAAGTGTCCCCAAAGTGTCAGGTGTTTCTGATAAAGTGGGTCAGTGAGCGTCAGTAGATGGGGGGTGTTTCTGATAAAGTGGCCAGTGAGTGTCAGTAGAAGGGGGGTGTTTCTGATAAAGTGGCCAGTGAGTGTCAGTGGAAGGGGGGTGTTTCTGATAAAGTGGCCAGTGAGTGTCAGTAGAGGGGGGTGTTTCTGATAAAGTGGCCAGTGAGTGACAGTAGAAGGGGGGTGTTTCTGATAAAGTGGCCAGTGAGTGTCAGTAGACACAGGGTGTTTCTGATAAAGTGGCCAGTCAGTGTCAGTAGAAGGAGGGTGTTTCTGATAAAGTGTCCAGTGAGTGTCAGTAGAAGGGGGGTGTTTCTGATAAAGTGGCCAGTGAGTGTCAGTAGAGGGGGGTGTTTCTGATAAAGTGGCCAGTGAGTGTCAGTAGACACGGGTGTTTCTGATAAAGTGGCCAGTGAGTGTCAGTAGAAGGGGGGTGTTTCTGATAAAGTGGCCAGTGAGTGTCAGTAGAAGGGGGGTGTTTCTGATAAAGTGGCCAGTGAGTGTCAGTAAAAGGGGGGTGTTTCTGATAAAGTGGCCAGTGAGTGTCAGTAGAAGGGGGGTGTTTCTGATAAAGTGGCCAGTGAGTGTCACTAGAGGGGGTGTTTCTGATAAAGTGGCCAGTGAGTGTCAGTAGAAGGGGGGTGTTTCTGATAAAGTGGCCAGTGAGTGTCAGTAGAAGGGGGGTGTTTCTGATAAAGTGGCCAGTGAGTGTCAGTAAAAGGGGGGTGTTTCTGATAAAGTGGCCAGTGAGTGTCACTAGAGGGGGTGTTTCTGATAAAGTGGCCAGTGAGTGTCAGTAGAAGGGGGGTGTTTCTGATAAAGTGGCCAGTGAGTGTCAGTAGAGTGGGGTGTTTCTGATAAAGTGGCCAGTGAGTGTCAGTAGAAGGGGGGTGTTTCTGATAAAGTGGCCAGTGAGTGTCAGTAGAGGGGGGTGTTTCTGATAAAGTGGCCAGTGAGTGACAGCAGAAGGGGGGTGTTTCTGATAAAGTGGCCAGTGAGTGTCAGTAGAAGGGGGGTGTTTCTGATAAAGTGGCCAGTGAGTGTCAGTAGAGGGGGGTGTTTCTGATAAAGTGGCCAGTGAGTGTCAGTAGAGGGGGGTGTTTCTGATAAAGTGGCCAGTGAGTGTCAGTAGAAGGGGGGTGTTTCTGATAAAGTGGCCAATGAGTGTCAGTAGAGGGGGGGTGTTTCTGATAAAGTGGCCAGTGAGTGTCAGTAGAAGGGGGGTGTTTCTGATAAAGTGGCCAGTGAGTGTCAGTAGAAGGGGGGTGTTTCTGATAAAGTGGCCAGTGAGTGTCAGTAGGGGGGGTGTTTCTGATAAAGTGGCCACTGAGTGTCAGTAGAGGGGGGTGTTTCTGATAAAGTGGCCAGTGAGTGTCAGTAGAAGGGGGGTGTTTCTGATAAAGTGGCCACTGAGTGTCAGTAGAGTGGGGTGTTTCTGATAAAGTGGCCAGTGAGTGTCAGTAGAAGGGGGGTGTTTCTGATAAAGTGGCCAGTGAGTGTCAGTAGAGGGGGGGTGTTTCTGATAAAGTGGCCAGTGAGTGTCAGTAGAGGGGGGGGTGTTTCTGATAAAGCGGCCAGTGAGTGTCAGTAGAAGGGGGGTGTTTCTGATAAAGTGGCCAGTGAGTGTCAGTAGAGGGGGGTGTTTCTGATAAAGTGGCCAGTGAGTGTCAGTAGAAGGGGGGTGTTTCTGATAAAGTGGCCAGTGAGTGTCAGTAGAGGGGGGGTGTTTCTGATAAAGTGGCCAGTGAGTGTCAGTAGAAAGGGGGTGTTTCTGATAAAGTGGCCAGTGAGTGTCAGTAGAGGGGGGGTGTTTCTGATAAAGTGGCCAGTGAGTGTCAGTAGAAGGGGGGTGTTTCTGATAAAGTGGCCAGTGAGTGTCAGTAGAGTGGGGTGTTTCTGATAAAGTGTCCAGTGAGTGTCAGTAGAAGGGGGGTGTTTCTGATAAAGTGGCCAGTGAGTGTCAGTAGAAGGGGGGTGTTTCTGATAAAGTGGCCAGTGAGTGTCAGTAGAAGGGGGGTGTTTCTGATAAAGTGGCCAGTGAGTGTCAGTAGGGGGGGTGTTTCTGATAAAGTGGCCACTGAGTGTCAGTAGAGTGGGGTGTTTCTGATAAAGTGGCCACTGAGTGTCAGTAGAAGGGGGGTGTTTCTGATAAAGTGGCCAGTGAGTGTCAGTAGAAGGGGGGTGTTTCTGATAAAGTGGCCAGTGAGTGTCAGTAGAGTGGGGTGTTTCTGATAAAGTGGCCAGTGAGTGTCAGTAGAAGGGGGGTGTTTCTGATAAAGTGGCCAGTGAGTGTCAGTAGAAGGGGGGTGTTTCTGATAAAGTGGCCAGTGAGTGTCAGTAGGGGGGGTGTTTCTGATAAAGTGGCCACTGAGTGTCAGTAGAGTGGGGTGTTTCTGATAAAGTGGCCAGTGAGTGTCAGTAGAAGGGGGGTGTTTCTGATAAAGTGGCCAGTGAGTGTCAGTAGAAGGGGGGTGTTTCTGATAAAGTGGCCAGTGAGTGTCAGTAGAAGGGGGGTGTTTCTGATAAAGTGGCCAGTGAGTGTCAGTAGGGGGGGTGTTTCTGATAAAGTGGCCACTGAGTGTCAGTAGAGGGGGGTGTTTCTGATAAAGTGGCCAGTGAGTGTCAGTAGAAGGGGGGTGTTTCTGATAAAGTGGCCACTGAGTGTCAGTAGAGTGGGGTGTTTCTGATAAAGTGGCCAGTGAGTGTCAGTAGAAGGGGGGTGTTTCTGATAAAGTGGCCAGTGAGTGTCAGTAGAAGGGGGGTGTTTCTGATAAAGTGGCCAGTGAGTGTCAGTAGAGGGGGGGTGTTTCTGATAAAGTGGCCAGTGAGTGTCAGTAGAAGGGGGGTGTTTCTGATAAAGTGGCCAGTGAGTGTCAGTAGAAGGGGGGTGTTTCTGATAAAGTGGCCAGTGAGTGTCAGTAGAAGGGGGGTGTTTCTGATAAAGTGGCCAGTGAGTGTCAGTAGAAGGGGGGTGTTTCTGATAAAGTGGCCAGTGAGTGTCAGTAGAAGGGGGGTGTTTCTGATAAAGTGGCCAGTGAGTGTCAGTAGAAGGGGGGTGTTTCTGATAAAGTGGCCAGTGAGTGTCAGTAGAAGGGGGGTGTTTCTGATAAAGTGGCCAGTGAGTGTCAGTAGAAGGGGGGTGTTTCTGATAAAGTGGCCAGTGAGTGTCAGTAGAAGGGGGGTGTTTCTGATAAAGTGGCCAGTGAGTGTCAGTAGAAGGGGGGTGTTTCTGATAAAGTGGCCAGTGAGTGTCAGTAGAAGGGGGGTGTTTCTGATAAAGTGGCCAGTGAGTGTCAGTAGAAGGGGGGTGTTTCTGATAAAGTGGCCAGTGAGTGTCAGTAGAAGGGGGGTGTTTCTGATAAAGTGGCCAGTCGGTGAAGTTGACTGATGCAGAAGTTCTGTTCACTACTGTTCTCCCAACATATAAAACACACACACACAAACCTGTCTGCCGTTTTCCACATCTCGCTCGTCCTCGTTGATAAGGAGCATGTATGGTCGCCGTGGTAACCCAGGAGCCTTCAGGCCAAGGAAGAACAGCGTTCCTGTGCTGAGGTAACGGAAGAACCACAGCACAAACTCTCCCTAAACACACACACACACACACACACAGTTCACACAGGTGACCACTTACACTCATCCCACATGTAGCTAATGAACCTCTTTTCTCTGGTGCCTTATGTTTACATCTTTAGATTAGCACCGCAGCTAATAAGCTAATGTAAACAAGGCTTAAATCTCACCAGTTAGCCCTGTGCTAAGTGCCTTAATGCTCTCAGACTCACAAAAGACATGTCCAAGCTTGTGTGTTGGTGTGTTAACAAAATACTTCTGTCCAGAGCCCTTCCCAGGGTGAACGGAGGAGACTTGCTATAGCTGTGCCACTCCTCCCTGGTGAAGAAACAAGCTGAGCCTAGAGCTAGGTAAGGCCTCTCACTCACAGGGGCTCATTACCTTTCACAGATATAAGACGAGAGCCTGATATGAGCGGTGTCCGAAAGGTTCTCAGTACTGTCTCCTGTGGCTGTAGCTTGAGGGAGGAAGGAACTGAGATGTCTCTGATAGGAGTGTTTATATAAACTCTGCCAACTGATTCTCCATTGTTTAGCTGCTTTTTAAAGGCAGCGTAGCTGTTTCCTTGGCTACTGCACATTTCCACTAATCCTGTGTGACCGCAGCACTCATCGGTGGAATATAGCAGAACCTTTGAGGAGAGTGACTGAAAATAATTAAATAATTGCATCAGTGTATTCTCTGAACACATTAACTTTTCACTCAACAAACCCACAGTTTATGCCATTGTTTTAGAAATACATTTATTTATTTTTTTGCTCATAACTTGTGTTTATTGAGAGTCAGAAAACATGTTATTTCTTACTAATTGAAGGAATAAGGTTTAAAAGACCGTTGGTCCCCCCCCCCAACGGTGTTGGGAAACTCTAATAAGCGTCTTGCCTGTGACGTAGATGGTGGACAACACTCTAGAAGCTGCACTTAATTTAATGTAAAATGAAGAAAAGGTGTGTTGTTTTTGGCTGCAATCATTCAATGTACAGTGGGACATCTGTGAACAAATGACCCAAAGATCCCAAAATATCCAGAAAATGGACTAAATTTGTCCACTTTAAACGGGCACTTTGGAAAGGACCCTCCGCTCACTCCGTTATCTGTAGCTCATTTCACTGGCGCTTTTCCAACAATATGGGCATGTAAGGACACCAACGAAAGGTGTTCAAGAGCCTCTGTAACATGGAGGTAAACAGGGTGAGGACACTCACTTCGCCTGTTTTAGTTGGTGTTAGTTAACGTTAGCTTGACTCGCTAAACTCGGTGCTCAGATTATACTCGGCTACGTAGCTGCATTACGGAGGTTTATAGTGTCGGATGAATTCGAGTTCGACTTCGATCACATTTACAAGAATAACGGTGCCTCTACATTTGAGTTTAGCTTATTGCTAGGCTATTGTCATGAATAATGTTGGTTATTTAGCTAGATACTGTCATAACAGTCGGTCATAACGGTGTTTTACCGCGGCGTTGTTCAGCTGTTGTCCACCAGTGACGTCACGGTCGCGTTCGAGAATTTCCGTAGAGAGCTCGGGTTTTTCCGTCAATTTAATAAAATTGTCAGTTTTAAAGCAAATTAAGCTGCTATTTTCATTTTAATTCATACTTATATCTGTCAGTAACTACAATAATGTGAAATATTCATGGAGGTCCATTAAGTGGTGCTTAGCCTTTAAGGAAAAATAAGTTAAATTGCCCCAGATAAAGAAACCCTTCAGGTACGTCTGGGGTAGAGTGAAACATATACGTAAAACTATGTATTTCTGTATGAATTTGGCTAAAACAAACCTTAAACAGCAAATATAGTCAAATTTACAGCAACTTTGGCTCATAGAGAGTAATGTCAATGTTGGTGTTATTTAAAAAACAACACAAAAAAAGCCCAAAAGGTAAGGTCAAAATGACCAAGGCAGCATTTACATGTTGTTATTATAACTTTAAAAGTTAAGTGAAAACTTCTTCCCAGTTTTTTCATGAATCTGTTTGACCATGACAGCCCAGAGACCCCTGTGAAAGCTGCCTGTGCTGGGGTGAGATTGCTGACTCATGCTCAAACCTGGCTGTTCCTAATCTAGCTTTGGCCACACCCACATTCTTTCAGCTGCGACCAATCAGACCTCACATCTCTCAGACTCCTCCCAGTGACACAGCACTTTTACAACTGGCGCTAGTTACACAATCTCACCCCAGAGCGAGACTGAATCTGCTTCCAAAACATGTCTGTGGCAAACAACTGCACTGACCTCCACGTGTTCAGTGACTAACAAAGACTGAAATATTCAAATTAAAATCAATATACTGCATCCTACATAGAGTTAGGAACTCAAATTCCACTGTATTTATTTGTTTGACGCTCTCATAGAGCTGGTGCTTAGCCTTTAAAATGTAAATCAGTTACCTATTAAATAACGTGTTAAACTGAAAATAAGAGGCGATTAGCACAAGAAACCTAGCTTAATTATGCTCTGTTCTACATTTTGTTTGCACTTCACAATATTTACATCAGAAAGGTTAAGTATTCGGGCCAATTAAATTGTCAATCTCAAACTTCTCGTAATGTTAACTGAGTAGAGCACGCTGAAACAGTAGCTTCAATCTTGTGTTTAAAAGCAGTACTGTTTACGCCATGAGCGCCAAGTCTGCTCACCAAGTCTGACCAATCAGAGAACAGCATGAGACTTCACCTAAAATGGAGGGGTATCCTATAGGAATGTGACATCAGTGTGACACAGGCGATAGAAAACCGGCCTGAGTAGCTCTCACTACGCTCTTTTGTTTACTATGCGCTATTATTATCCGGGCTGAAATGTGCCGAGTCACCTGTGCATGACTGAAACTGCTGCCACTTCTGCAATGTTACAGTTAGGTCTAAAACGCTGTGTCATGGTGCCTCTGCGTTTGTCCTGGGAACACTGCTCCTGGAACAGTGCTGAAAGAAAGCCCTGTGTTTAACCTGACCCACATGACTGAGCAGACTGCCTCGTTCCCTAAGGACAAATATAGCAGCTTTTTTATAGCACTGTATTTAGGCCAGTTTTACTGATGGGGACATGAGGAGGTGATAATAAGGCAACACATGGCAGCACAAAGGGTATACAGCACTTAGGGCTGGACGATACGGGCAAACTAAGTCCCATTGTGGTCCATAAGACCATTCCGATATTGACACGAACCATATACAAGCCACTGAAAAAAATCATATAATTTTAATCAAAACATTTTATATTGTGATATATATCGATACTGAATTATCGCCCGGCCCTAACAGCACTCTATCGCTCCTCGAGACACCCACCTGCTGCTCGGCGTTCTCCAGACCCCACCACCACTGGGGGCTCGTCCAGGACACGAAGGCCAGGTTCTCTGCTACAAAAGCGAGCGTCCAGAAGAGCAGCAGCACAGCACTGTGTCCTCGAGTCCGCTCCCTCACCAGAACCCTGCGCCGCTCCATCCGGAGACAGACACAGGCCCAAATCCAGCCCAGCGCCGTCAGGCAGCCGTACAGCAGCACGTATCCGTAAAGGCCGACTAGAGTGGCCCGGACCGCCGTCCAGATCACGGCCTGGAGGACCAGCAGCGCAGAGAGGAGCATCTGCAGGCCGTAGAGACGGGAACGGGGCACGTACTTGGGCTCCATCTCGGTGCCGTAGCGGCCGTAACACACGCCGTGGATGGTGCCCAGGACGAGGGCGAAGCTGAGGAGGACGGAGGGGACGAGGGTGAAGAAGAAGCAGGGGGTCAGTCCGCCCTCCACCCACACTTGCTGCATGGAGACCCCTGTCTCGCAGTAGCTGGGCAGCGTCACCATGGCGACGAGGTGATGCTCACTGATCTCTAGAGCCTGGGGAGAATGAAACAGAGCCTGAGGATATGACTTAAATAACATATTACTTGTAATTGTGATAAACCAAAGAGTTTAAGGGTTTAGTTAAACGTTTGAAGGTCAAAAAAAACTCAGCTTAAACCAATATGATTAATATTTACCTTAAAATAATATGTTTATTAGAGAGAGTTCAGAGGCAGACGTCTGGTTCCATTCACAACCACTGTGTACAACATTGACTCAGCACATTTCTCCAGAACAGAGCATTTTACACCAAACTCATCCCAGTGACACTATTTACCTCTGAACCCTCTACTTATTTCAGACAATGTGTAACTTACCTGTAATTTCCCTTTAAACTGTAATAGATTCTAATCATACACTGAAAGGTACTGGGGTCAGGTTTCCACATTAACACAGAGGTCTAACGCTAAATAAAAGCCGTTTATTAGTGACACCGCTCGTAATTGTATTTTATAAACGCTGGAAATGTATAAACGCTGTCTTAAAGAGGCCGTTGTGTTGAATCGGTTTTCACCGGCGCCGTGACATTCACAGAACTGTTACCAAACAACGCAGAGCAGTTATAAAACCATTCAACACTGACCTAGAAACACCCAAGCGCTCCAGAGACGCGCAGAGTCCTTTAAAACCTCCTGAGGGTTTCGCCAACAGCGGAACATTAAATATTAAAACCACGGTTTACGTTCAGGAGACACTCCGGCTCCGTCCCTCCGTCCTTCTCTCACTGCAGAGCGGCTCCCTCCATTACTCTGTGCTCGACACTCAGGCCTGCGCAGGCGGGATTGTTTACCACACCCGTTCTCCGGAGAATCCCGCCCTTTTTTCAACAAGACCAAGCCGTGTTTCTAAAACCCACCCGTATTCAGAAACAAGTATTACCCGTATTCAGATCAAACCAGCCGTTTCCCGCAAAGTCCAGAAGTAATCACAAACCATACCTTTTTCAGATAAAACACACGTTTTCCGGTATTCATAAAAAACACATATTTTCAGCAAACCCCCCCTGTTTTTAGTCAATCCACCCATTTTAGATAAACCCACCGGTTTTCAGACACACCACCTGATAGCCCGGAGGCAGGGCAAAGATGGCGGTCCACTGACGTTTTGCACAACATTTTTTGGCCAGAACACCGGTGGTTAAACATTCATTCATAGTTCAAGGTACTAATTTTCCATTAGTAAATTAGTAAATCGTCCAGTTCAGGGTCGCGGTGGGTCCAGAGCCTACCCGGAATCACTGGAACACACCCTGGAGGGGGCGCCAGTCCATAGCATGGTGACACACACTCACACATTCACTCACACCTATGGATACTTTTAAGTCGCCAATCCACCTACCAACGTGTGTTTCTGGACTGTGGGAGAACACCAGGAGGAAACCCACATGTTAATAATTTCAGCATAATTTTATATCAGGCCGACTCATTATTGTATCTCCACAGCTGTTGGAAATATCTGTATTAGTTTATTCATTCACCCATTCACTGTCTGTAAGCGCTTACCCAGTAAATATTTAGCCGCTGAACAGACGTCCAAACACAGACGTTGATATAACGACTATCAGACGTATTTTGGACGTCCACTGACGTTATGAATTCGTCCTGAAATAACTGACTTGTTTATAGCGCATTTTGGACGCCCATTGACTTTAATAATTTGTCACCACTTAACAGACTTATTAAGATGGATTTCGGACGTCCGTTAACGTTTTAAATATGTCATTGACTGACTATTTTTAGAGCTATTTTGAACGTCCAGGAATGTTCCTTGTTTACTGGGTATCCAGTTCACGGTCACGGTGGGTCCGGAGCCTACCCGGAATCACTGGGTGCAAGGTGGGAACACACCCTGGAGGGGGCGCCAGTACTTCACAGTGCAACACACACTCACACACACACACACTGATGGACTCAAACTGGATTAAAAATAGTTATATCTTCTACACAGGACAGTAATCGATGGTGGCCCAACAGTGGTCTCAGTACCAACGATTTTAAAGCCAGTGGGGTGTCTGAGGACAACTATTCCCTCAAATCCCACCATGCATTCACAATAACACTTACATTCCGACAAACCAGCCGCATACCTCACATTTATTCACCAAAACCATCTGTGTTCAGCACAACCAACAAACATATCTCTGCTGTGATCTTAAAACCCACACATTCTCTGACAAATCCGACCGCACGGGGTTTGTACACAGCGCAGCCGGGGTGTTAGGTCTTTAGCTCAGTTTCTGTTAAAAAATGAAAACAAAAAACGACAGAAAGGCGGCAGAAACGGGTGAATACCGACAGCAGAGGGCAGTGTTGCTCCACTTGTTGGCCCACTGAGGGCACTGTTGGAGGTCCAATAGTGGGCGGACCGCTGGTGATTAAACAGAATTTTAGACCAAATGCCATATTTTCCATTTACTGTCAAATTCACATTTTTTCCTTCATTAAGTTTTTTCGTTATCGTTTATAAATAAGATTACACAGTGCCAACATTTTTATCATTTAATCATTTTATATCAGGCTTATACTCATTATTATATCTCTCACAGCTGTTGGTAATATTTGTATTAGTGTGTTTTCCAGAATAAAAGTCTCTGTGAATGTAAAATCTGTGTGAGGAGATTATAAATGAGTTCTATCCTGTACAGGACAGTAATCTGAGTGGTCCGATGGTGGACCAGCAGTGGTCTACAGTCAGTGGTGTGACAGCCCAGTAAACAAGGAACGTCCCTGGACGTTCAAAATAGGTCTAAAAGTAGTCTGTCCGTCAAGGACATATTTTAAACGTCAACGGACGTCCAAAATCCACCTTAAAAATGGTGACCAATTGATAACGTCAGTGGACGTCCAAAATGCGTTTCAAACAAATCATTTATTTCGGGACCAATTAATAACGTCAATGGACATCCAACATACGTCTAATAGTCGTCTTTTCAATGTCTGTGTTTGGACGTCTTTTCAACTTTCATTTTCAACCTTAATAATACGTTGATTAGACGGCAGTCATTACGTTATTTCAACGTTGAATCAACAGCAAAATGTTTACTGGGAGCCTTTTTATGCCAGTGGACCGATGTATGTTCGCTGTCTGTGGGTTTGGGTGATTACAATCAGCGGTGTTGAATTTGACCTCAAATCTGAATAATGATTTCATAAACGGCTTACGTTAATGTTTAAAATTAACGGCTGCTAACGGACGTGAACTACCCATATCCAGATGTGCGATTCGAAAAAGCACCCGTTTTCTGGCGTGTCCTGTCAGGATGAGAGCTCTGAACAGTTTGTACACAGCAGCACTGAATTTGAATGTATTGTATAGACATAGTTCTGCAGTTCAGTTTCTGTTTAAAAGACAAAACCGGTGGAAAAATGGAAAAGTAATAGATATATTTTAAACAGTAATGCTAAATGGAGACGGCAGAGGGCGGTGTTACACCGTGTTGGCGTTGACTTGTTCCATAGGCATATCTCTTCTTTTTTTGTGATTAAAATGGTGAGCATTGTTGAAATATACTTCAAATTTAAATAATTTTCGTAATATCTTGTATTTATGTTAATGCCTTGTATTTATGTTAATGTCTTATATTTACGTTAATGTCTTTTATTAAAGTTAATGTCTTTTGTCTAAGCTGACTGTCCATTTCTGGCTGTGAGACGTAGCATGAAGCTAATGTAAATCACAGCAGGGAAGAAGACATTTAAAATCATTATTCATGTGCCATTAATCATTTCATCATGTTCGTGTTTATCTCCTCAGGGGTAAAGTAGATGGAAACGGTATGGAATAAAAGTGTTTCCTCAGTGAAAAACTCACAATGCTACCAGTAAATGTAGCATAGCTGCCACGACCTGAGGTAAAAAAAATTCTTCTTGGGTCCCAGCAACTATTAGCATAGGAACTGAAGTATAATTGGATGTTATTCTTCCATATTTGTGTTGGTTTGTTGTAAATTAAAAGGCTAAGTCACACAATAAGAGATGGCAAGTGGTAGCAAAACAGCTAGGTGCTAAATTTAACAGACAGGGAATTATTATTAAATGTGAAATAATTAAATCAAATTTGAGATTGAAAAAAAAATCTGTTTTTTAATTGGTTTCTTCACAAAATGGATGAATACATCCAAACAATGTTGGAACATGGCTGTGAGGATTGGATGGCGCATAGTTTCATAAAAATAGTGTTGGACATTTAGTTCTGGATCACAAACAAATTCCTAGCTCAAAGTAAATATATCTAAGGAGCTGCTACATCACATTTGAGAGAACACGTTTTTAATTTACACGCCACTTACCAAAAATAGGCATTGGGTGTAGTGTAAGACTGATACAGAGCCCTGTTCTGCTGATAATTATTAATTTATTATTAATTCTTATATCCTAGAACTGTGTGTGTGTGTGTTAGGTAAAGAGAAAGAGTAGGTGTACACTATGCCTGCCGTAGATAAGGGTAGAGGGGTTGAAAAGGTGATCAAACAGAAAATCCTGTTTTCACTGCGGATGCCACCAGGCGCTGTGTTTATTAGCCTTTTAATGCAAACAGGAAAAGGTTTCTACCAAAAGGCCACATCCCAAACGCTCCACAGAAAATTCCACAGCGAGACCCCGGAACGTCACGATGGAGTGCCAACAATAACGATGGAAAGTGTAGAGCTGGAAGTGCTGATAGTAGGTTTTAGAAATCCTGTGGGAACATTAATGCCACTGCGTTTACACGTCAGGAATTAGTGTTATTGTTTCAGGTCGCTAGATAAAGGAGATTCCTGTGTTTGAACAGCTGGCAGGTGTAACGTACGTCAACAGGGATTTGGGGTCACAGTGTAAGACGTGTGTAAATAAACCTTCAGTCCATAAAACTGTAGCCCAAACACTCACAAACCTGCACTGAGATTGTCGAGTCCCGTTAGGAAACTGTAAACCGAGACTTGTACCTTTTAACTGGTGTTTTCATTTTCTTTATACACTTCACTAATGTGGGCGTGTCACAGTCACACAGCTCCAGGGACATGGAGGTTGTGGGTTTGACTCCCACTCCGGGTGACTGTCTGTGAGGAGTGTGGTGTGTTCTCCCTGTGTCTCCGTGGGTTTCCTCCGGGTGACTGTCTGTGAGGAGGTGGTGTGTTCTCCCTGTGTCTGTGTGGGTGTCCTCCAGGTGACTGTCTGTGAGGAGTGTGGTGTGTTCTCCCCGTGTCTGTGTGGGTTTCCTCCGGGTGACTGTCTATGAGGAGTGTGGTGTGTTCTCCATGTGTTCTGTGTGGTTTTCCTCCAGGTGACTGTCTGTGAGGAGTGTGGTGTGTTCTCCCTGTGTCTGTGTGGGTTTTCTCCGGGTGACTGTCTGTGAGGAGTGTGGTGTGTTCTCCCTGTGTCTGTGTGGGTTTCCTCCGGGTGACTGTCTGTGAGGAGTATGGTGTGTTCTCCCCGTGTCTACGTGGGTTTCCTCCGGGTGACTGTCTGTGAGGAGTGTGATGTGTTCTCCCTGTGTCTGCGTGGGTTTCCTCCAGGTGCTCCGGTTTCCTCCCACAGTTCAAAAACACATGTTGGTAGGTGAATTGGTGACTCAAAAGTGTCCGTAGGTGTGAGTGGGTGTGTCTGTGTTGCCCTGTGAAGGACTGGTGCCCCCTCCAGGGTGTATTCCTGCCTTGCGCCCAATGATTCCAGGTAGGCTCTGGACCCACCGCGACCCTGATCTGGACAAGGGTTACAGATAACGAATGAATGAATTAACTTCACTAATGTTAATGTGGATAAAGGGTACCATCACTTGCTCACTTATACTAACACACATTCACCCCTTCACACACACACATGGACAATTGCTCATATATTCATAGTTGGTCAGTTACTCACATACATGCACACTCACTCATTCACTTACATGCTTGCTTAAACACACACACACACACACACACACAAGCATGCTCCCTCATTGACTCACACACACATATTCACTCACACACACACACACACACACACAAACACACACTTCATATGTTCATATTAACTCATTGACTTACCGACACACTTACCGAGTCATACCGACACACTCAGAGGCACACACACTCATTCACATACTCACTCCATCACAAACATTCACTCACTGATTCACTCACATACAAACCCACTCATAAATACATCCTCAGTCATTCACTCATACATATTCATTCACACACACTCACTCACTGACAGGAACTGCACCACAAGGGGTCCTGTTTCTCACATACTCACACACATTTAGGGAGTCTTCCACAAGGGGGTGCTATTGTGTTTTGTAACAGGGAAACTTGGGTGTGTTCATGTCACCTGACTGTATCTGATTTACAACCCTTCCACAGATTTTTATACAGGTTTCAGCACTGAACCAGCAACTCAGTCTCGTCCTGTTCTTAAAAACAGCCCCAGAAACTGTCCTCTTTATTTTTGTTATTTGTTAAAGGTCCGAAGGTCGGGCTGCAGTCCTGACGACTTCCTGTCGCTTACAGGACATAGCCTTAACACAGGCTTTTATCACAACAACCTGGGGGAAGTCATTGACACCTGTCTCCTGTATAACAGCACACTGGGGGGCTTTCATGTGGAGATCCAGGTGTGGGAGGAAAACAGTAGGCTACAGTGTACACTATAAATTGATTAGCCATAACATTAATGCTTCTACACTCGTTTCTACACTCATTGTCCATTCTCTCAGCTCCACCGGGGATCACTTTGTAGCACTACAACCACAGACTGTATTTTAACTGTTACTCTGCATACTTTTCACCTTCTTTCAGCCTGTTTTTCAATGCTCAGAGCAGGTGTGATGTGGTGGTGGATCATTCTCAGCGCTGCAGTGACACTGACGTGGTGGTGGTGGTGTTAGTGTGTGTTGTGCTGGTGTAGAGTGGATCAGACACAGCAATGCCGTTGAAGTTTTTAAACACGGTTCCCACCAGAGGAATAGCCAGAATTGGGAAAAGTAGGCAGGCACAATCATTTCCTTGTAGAACTCCGCTACTTTGAGAAGCATCCGTTTCAGACATCGACACAGAGCTCAGATGAACTCCACAGAGAAACATGGAATCAAATGGGATGCTTTGGAAGCAGCTGCACATGAGTTTAAAGTTATGCCCGATGCCCAATGTCAGGCAGAAGGGTGTAAACCCTACCCCAACCCCTGGATTGCTAAGTAATTGATAGATTGGTAAGTACCTGAATTCACTACTGGTTTAGTGGCTTCTATCAAATCCTCACAGCAATGTAGAGGCTATCACTGTATGAAATGTGGTGGGTGGGTGAGATATACGATACCCCACCTGTTGATGCCCTTGTTTTCAGAAGGAAGAATGATGGACAGATAGGTCTCCAAGGCTCAGTCCCATTTGGTGGCCCATCTTTGGCCAAGTCGAGGATCATCCCGCAAGTTGAGGACCGTTCCCTAATGGCTCTCGATGTCATGTCTTGGGCGTTTGAAGATCCCTCATGGTTTATGGGTTATTAATAGCATAAGGCAGAGCGAGGCAGACTGGAGGACCATTAGCCACGCTAAGAGGGACCTAATTGTTTCCTGAGTGTCTGGAAATAGGAACTGTAAGAGGGGGCTAATTAAATTGCTTCCTCCATTATCAACCTCCTTTCTTTGTTGACTCGAGCCTTAATTAAGGCAGTTCGTTATGACATGTGACAGGGGTCCTCTTCCCCTGCTCCACACAAGGCCTTTTGTCTTCCTCGTCCTCCGTCTACTCCGTCTACCGTCACTCGTCCCAGTCGAGGGGCCACGGGTCATTTTCTGTGCAGCGGTGAAATGGAGCCAGTCGCCGGCCCACTGCGGTCATTTGATATTCCGGTGGTAGTCCATCAGTAGTTGTAACCACCTGAGGAAATCCTATTAAGAGCTATCATCTCTAGGCTGTGTTTATTTGCTTGGGAAGACAATATGAGACTATATTAAATACAGAAATTAAATTAGAATAAACACAAATAAACAGTACAGGGTTTCTCCGGCCAGGATGTGGCCAAAAGTTGGTGGACACGTTCTTATCCAACTTAACTTGTGATATGAAGGGGACTAAAGACTCATTTCTCTTCAGTTCTCAGACACAACCCAGTGTGGAGCAGCTGCACATGAGCGTGAAGTGAAGATGCCCAATGCCAAGTGCCAGCAGCAGTGGGTGCAAAGACCCCACCAGCATTGGGCTGTGGAACTGTGGGATGAATACAGTGAGTGGTCTTTTAGGTTTGGAACCACCAGGCCCTGACCTCACCGATGTTTATGAGGCGCCATCTGACATCTATTGTAAAGTCTTCACAGAAGAGTAGAAGGAGGTTCTGCGTTACCTACATTTTAGAAGACAGGTTGAGGTGTCCACAAACTTATGGCCACACAGTGTACTCCCTGTAGCCTATCGCTGGGGTGGTCTAATCTTATAGGAATTTTAATATCTCTCAAAATAATAAGCACTGAATGACAAACAGCATTTTCCATGACCCTCTCGACGAAAGCAAGGTCTTTCCACTACAGTCGGGTGTTGGTTCGGTTTCAGCTCAATGCACTCGTTGATTTTATGGGCAGTGACGGTCCACTGAAACGTACAAGAAAAACACTGAAGGGTCTCGCTGGACCACCATGGACTCGTATATGTACATGTAATGAGTAGTTGATGATTGTTGTAGTCTGGATGTTATAATGGCTCTGATGACAGCGCTGCGGGAAATGCCAGCGTTTTCCAGAAGCAACAATCTTTACTTGGCTGCGCATTCTCTGGACTATATACAGCTATTACCACCATAAAAACTCTGCAAGAGCCCCGAAAGAGTGAACACTTGATAAAGTTTAATTAGAATCACTTTATTGGCCAGAGGGAATTTGTTCTCTGCATTTTAACTAAATCCGTGCAGTGAAACACAATTTTACACAAACTGTGTGGTGTGTTCTCCCTGTGTCTGCGTGGGTTTTCTCCGGGTGACTATCTGTGAGGAGTGTGGTGTGTTCTCTCTGTGTCTGCGTGGGTTTCCTCTGGGTGACTGTCTGTGAGGAGTCTGGTGTGTTCTCCCTGTGTCTGCGTGGGTTTCCTCCGGGTGACTGTCTGTGAGGAGTGTGGTGTGTTCTCCCTGTGTCTGCATGGGTTTCCTCCGGGTGAATGTCTGTGAGGAGTGTGGTGTGTTCTCCCTGTGTCTGCGTGGGTTTCCTCCAGGTGAATGTCTGTGAGGAGTGTGGTGTGTTCTCCCTGTGTCTGCGAGGGTTTCCTCCGGGTGACTGTCTTTGAGGACTGTGGTGTGTTCTCCCTGTGTCTGTGTGGGTTTCTTCCGGGTGACTGTCTGTGAGGAGTGTGGTGTGTTCTCCCTGTGTCTGTGTGGGTTTCTTCCGGGTGACTGTCTGTGAGGAGTGTGGTGTGTTCTCCCTGTGTCTGTGTGGGTTTCCTCTGGGTGCTCCGGTTTCCTCCCACAGGCCAAAAACACACGTTGTTAGGTGAATTGGAGACTCAAAAGTGTCTTTAGGTGTGAGTGTGTGTGTGTTGCCCTGTGAAGGACTGGCGCCCCCTCGAGGGTGTGTTCCTGTGTTGCGCCCTGAACTAGATAAGGGATATCAGATAACAAATGAATGAATTATGCAAATGTATGAATAACACCTGGGCAGGTAATTGGTTTATTGTTTACCATAATTCGTATCAGTGTATTAGATATTTATCACCAACACTAGCATTATTCTAGAGGCTAGGACTTTGTGGTGATGAGCAGACTGCTACTGAGCATTCAGTACGGCTCATGTGCAGCTGCTCCAAAGTATTTGGAATTCATGCCTTTCTTTAGACATTATACAAGTGGGTGCACCTTCACTTGTAAAGGACGTTAAAACTCTGAGTGATGAAAGGATCTCTCAGGTCTGTGAGGTTAAAGCTAAGGAACCCACCGTGGTTGCCAGGTATTAATGTTAACGTTATGATTCCTGACGTTCAGGAAGGTTTCAAAGGGCCTTAAGTCAGGGACACTTTACATCACTTCAGTAATAAAACCATAGTCCAGCTTTGATACAAAGTGTCCTTGAGTCGTCAGAAGGGTCTCGCCCTGAATGCTAACCATGACTGCACCAGTCCTGCGGATGGAGGTGTCAGGATCTGAGGTTTGTGAGCACAACAAACTCCCGTTTCCCCATTAGGATAACTGACTTAAAGGAAGCTTAGGTAGTATTTTGACTTTAGAATTAAAGCTTCTAAATCACTGGGATGCACCACTGAGCTGTAACAGGGAGAACAGGGACTCTTTCATGGCTAATTCAGACTCAGCACTATAGATATGGAACTATGTAACTCTTGGAGGAGGGTAGGACGTTTTCACTGCTTTTTTTAATTGTGCAACACTAGAACACTAGGCAAAATGTGGTATATTATTAAGTATCAAGCTAAATTTGCAGCATGTAATTTCACACTTTTTTTAATAGCACTGTCCTGAAATCGTAAGGAAGGGGGTGGTTTTCCTACCCTCTTGGAAAATTTACATAGTACAGTTCCTGCATTGCTGAGCCCAGAGTAACGACAACAGCTGTATTCTTCCTATTACAGCTCAGTGGAGCATCACAGTGCTTTTTAAGGTTTTATTTTACAGCCAAATTTTTACCTATTGTTGCTTTAAAACACTACCTAGAGATTGTTTTAGTTTTTTTAATAAGTCACTGGCTTTACGCTTTACACTTTTGGTTATCTAGTGTTAGTTAAGGTGGAATCTTAAGGTGGACTTTTTAAAACCAGCTTTAAAGGTATGCTATAGGCAAGATTATGATTATTGCTAGTGTCATTTTCACAGCACTGTACTCAAATCATTGGGCAAGTGGAGGGAGGTGGGTTGGTTTCCTACCCTCCCCCAAAAGTTACATAGTGCAGTTTGTGCAGTGCTGATCCCAGAGTAGCAATGACAGAGATACTGTATTCCCAGTTACGGACCAGTGAAACATCACAATGATATTGGAGCTATAATACTGAGGTAAAAATACTACGTACTGTTACTTTAAGTTAGTATATATATATCCTTTAATAGTAGTTGATCCCAGCTGCTCAGATCTGCGAGGGTGTGCCAGAAGTGGTGATGTAAATGTTCTGCTAAATTCTGTAGAAATGATTGTGTCTTGTTTTACGGACATTAAGACATCCGGAAGGTTTCTGTCATTAACTTAAACAAATGGAAATGTCCAGTTGTCCGTGGTCAGAATGGAACTCAGTTAGGAACGTTACAGATGTCGTAGCTATGTCATTACTCACGCGGTTATAGAATTACATCTGCACTGATTAGTAAAAGGGCATTAATTCTGCTACACTTAGACTTAAGATGCTGTGACACAGTAAACTCGAAGTTAATCCAGAGTTATGTGGAAAATGATGACGTGGCGGTAGTTGAACTAAATAAACAGAAGGACAGCGCATCATTAACCCCGTGTGTTCAGGAAATAATTCTCCAACAGGAACCTTGGTGTGTCCGGGGTGTTTTGACAACAGAAGAAAGATGATGGCACGTCTCTGGACAAAGGCCCCCAGAGGGGATTAAAAGACGAGATTTATGAGCGCTCATATTGTCTGTGATTAGAAACGTAGAGCAGGCAACGGTGGGAAACAGGGCCTCTCTCACGACTAACGTCCTGTCACCAGATATGTCAGTTAAGTGGCTAATAAATCCTAGAAACGTTATTATCATATTCATAGAGCTGACACTCACTTTCAGCATCTGTGGAGAAACACACACACACACTGTTAGTTCTAGCAGATCAGATCACAGTCACATTCACAGTGAGGAGAGGGGGGAGTCTGTGTGTGTGTGTGTGGAGGGGTCTCTCGCTATTGTAATCGGTGTCAGTCAGGTGGTCTATTGTCTTCTAGTCTTTGACTGAATGCTACGACACGCTGAGCAAAGCACTCAGACAAAAGCGTCTGCTGCGAAGAGCCAGGTCCCTGATCAGCGGGAGACCCCAGGCAGGCCTTTCTTTGCTTATTCTGAGAGTAACTAAGTTAATGGGCTCTAATTTGGCCCAGGGGGGAGAGCTGATTCGGGTTTGGGGTAGGGGGTAAGGGGGTGTCTAAATGGGGGACTGATGGCTGCCAGAAAGCAGAGGCCATCTGCTGGGGACCGCAGGAAGCAGGTACGCTAAGACCCCCTCCTGCATCCCGCCGACAAATGCCAGCTGCTCACTGTGCTTCATGCTGAATGAGGGTTTAGTGCTGATGGTGTTCAAATATTCACATGCACCAGCAGGGGGCAGCAGTGCTTTTCATACTCAAAGGTAAATAATACGGTGTGTTTGAAGAACATGGCCACTTTACAGGAAACGCCAACCAGTTACTTCCATAGACTGACCAATTTATCGGCAACACCCACTGTATTCTTCAATTAGCTGGCCACTTTATTAGAAACACCTACTCTGTAGACCTATGCAGTGGACACTTTATTGGAAACACCCACATTGTCATACCTCTCACTGGCCACTGGAGACAACCACACTGTACCTACCTTGTTGTTCTACCCACTGACCCCATGTCCACTGTAGAGGTGGACCATGCTGATCACAGTGACCCTGACTCCTTTTACCCCACTTCTGCACCTCGGAAACTTTAAAGCTGGGACCCTCAGATAAGAAGCATAAAAAAAGAAGGAACAGGGAGGCCTTGCCCTTAAGCGAGGGAATGCCTGGCTCCTTGTGGAACTTGCTAGAGGTGGGATACTAACAACATTTCACAACGTCAAGCAAAAGTTGCACATATACAGCCTCAGATGAGTTTATTGTAAATTGGGTTTCATAGGGTGTTAGGCGTTTCCTCAATGAAGGGCAAGATCAGCCTGTTCCTCCAGTTTGGGGGTTGCCTTGCTTTGAGGATTCAGCCTCAAGTTTCAGGGATTCCTCTGAATCTAACGGTGCTTTTCCACTGCATGGTACCTACTCGATCTCCATTGGCTCAGCTCTACACGTCCTGGTATGGGTTGGTTTTCCATTACAATTTTTCCCCCCAAAATGTTACTCTCTCTAAGAGGAACAGAGGGCTTTGGAAAACGGCGGCGGTAACGTTAAGCGGTGTTTACTCATGGTGTAGTGGTGTGTTGTTGTTGTTTGGGACTGAACACAGCTCC